>NC_052119.1:4132681-4219939 GCF_012273895.1 Zerene cesonia
CGATCTAATGTGAACACTCTGTCCGGCGTCCGTTTTTCGGCAGATCTACCGGTCCGGCGTAGTGGGAACGCTGCCTAACCAGTCCTTGTTTAGGTCGGTTCATTCATTAAAACTATGCGTGTGTTTGTCATGTATAAATTTCAAGTTAAAATGTACCTAACGCACTTGTAAATTGTGTCTTTACAATCTTAATCTTATTGAAGCTATAAGCACTAAAAGCTTAGAATTAAGCCTTGTCAATTGCTAAATATTTGTTTTATACCTTTTATAAAAGTTAACATTTATGAATCATGAAACGTAAACTTATACGTTGGTAATTTTTGTAAACATCATTTAAGGAAACTTTGTATTTTACGGCGTAATAGGTAAATCGATTTTCTCGCATTCAACCTACGCCGCTTGCTGCAGTGGGCGCAGAATTATAGATTGATCACAACGTCCATATACTTGCTAGCAGTATCATTTCGAAGTCATAAGTACATGGGAAAACAACAGCTTCAGTACTTATGTTCAAACACCAAGTACTTCAAATAATAGTTTTAATTTCTAGTTTTTTACAATAGTATTTATACTAGGTATAAAATTTCCCCGGTGTGGCTATAAACTTGACAATTTCTAGGCGGTTCATGAAGTAAGTTTTGTCTTTATTATTTTTTTATTGTGAAGTAGTTCGTTTTCTTATTTCCGACCATTGCGTTTTGGAATTTTGTGTTGATTTCATTGTCCATATTTGGATGAGGGATGATTTCGACAGCTGTTAGAGCACGTGGAATGGCAGCTGTGGTTACACCCGCGCACGAGCAAGCTGCGTTCGCACCTGCGTTCGTTGTACGCCAAACTTTACCTTACATAATATTTTTTTCTATCTTTATCGCTACAACAGAAGGTATCTTAACATCTGCTCCTAATGCCGCATTACTCTTGTATTTTATGATCAAAATTAGCTTAATGGAATGTACAATGCACGTGCTACCTTAGCAAAGATATAGCGCTTATATTTTTTTACAATTTTTCACACGGTCTTCTGCCATGCTCTGTTATATTTTTAAACATTGCATAAGCACCAGCAATAAGATAATGATGACAATGTGTCATTAGCTATCATATACCTAGAGTGCAGTGCTATGAATAGGCAAATTTGCAAGAACCATTTTGATTTATTTGTAGCGTACGTTTATGGTGTAAACCGACTATTAGATAAAATTCTAAGAAGCCTTCATAGCTGATAAATATTATATGTATTCATAAAACCCTTTTATTCAACTGATGATTATATCTACTAAGCGTATTGTGTAAACAAAACCGATAAGTACATACATTTTACGTAACAATTTATCGTCGTATCTCAGTACACCTACTATCCGCGACAACAGTGCAGTGTTCGTCGGTTCAGATACAGGTGAATTTATTTATCCTATGACGGATGACGTAGTATACTAATATGTTGTCAACTGTTGCATATTCCATTATAAAATAATTTTTCAACGTCAAATATTTATAATCCAAATGAAACACATTGAGAATTGAGAGTACAATTACGAATAATTAACATTTTTAAATCTTTGCACATTATGATTTGCAATTAACAAATAAAATCATTATTTCAGACGAATGGAAGAATCTTCACGAAGTAATTCAGAGGAAAATGAAATTAATCAAGAAGCAGGGCCTTCGTTCAGTAAGTTTTCTTTGAATTGTTTGACGAATTAAGTATGACTAATAAAAATAATATTTCATGATTTTTAAATCGAATAATAGTGAACAATTTTAAATTAGCAACCGTAGTATTTAATTTTAAAATACCCATCATGTTCTCATAATAAAGCCATATTTATGCGAAATTAAATTTCTAAGTATACATTATTAAAACAAATAACTTGTTTGTTTCAATAATCATCAGCTGATAGTTCCATAATATCAGATGAGCGATATATTATTATGTGGTATGTGTGTGTGATTAAATTATATCCATGTCATTTCAAACGGGCCCGCGCTGATAGCAAGACTCAAGCGACCGACAGACAAGTTTCACATTATTCCCGATCGACCAACCACGCGGTACACTACAAGTACACGCTACGACTACAGTCTTCGTTCGCCGCTCGGCGATCAGTGTAGTAGGGACAGTTTCTGAACGTCAGCGTGTGACGCACATTATATCGGAGTGTTCGGAGCGCCACCCGCTCGACTCCACCGAGTACCGACAGTTGCGAGATTCGCGCTCGTGGATATAGAATAGTGTTGTTTAATTTATCGGTTTATTTAATTGAAGTGAAAGTGAAGACAATTATTGATTAGGATTGGATGTTAATGTGTTTTAAATTTGTAGTGAAATATCTAGGATTACAAATGGATTCTATAAAAGGTGAATATTTTTCCTTACATAACCTATTCACTTATGCCAGACGTTACCATTTGGGAACGCGACGACGTCATATTATAACAAGGTTTCCTGTTATAGACGTTATTTAAATAAGTATAAATGCGAGGACGTAAACACATTTTGGGTTAGAAGGAGGTTACGTCAACAATTGTTCTCTTATAACCTCATAGCTACGTGTTGTTTTTCTTTCAGTACATTTTATTACTTGTGACGTTTAGTATGTGTACTAATATTAACATAGTTTAACTATAATGTAAGCAATTTCAAATAATAGTCTTGTCGCTTGATTGTTTCAATCTTGTTCACTATGGATCAATAACAGCTGTTTGATTTGTGAAAGTTAGCTGTCAGTATGTCCTTTGCTGGTGTCTCCAATGACATTTTAAAGATTATAGATTGGGTTAATATTATTATTGCTGTAACTAGTTTAAATTCGTCATTAAAAACATAAATAACCAATATTAAAATTATTGAATTGAATAATTGTTTATCATTAACCAGTCTCGATTTAATTTGATTGGGGTATTAAATAACAAAATAACTTAATTTAGCCACAATTTATAAATTAACCATATGAACAATACCATTGTTTCCTCTCTTGCTCGTATGTATTGCTATTGCATATACTGGCAGCGCCATCTGTATATATTTTAGGATACTAATTTATTTATTACATATTGATTACATATCAACTCGCTGGCACAGAACAACTTAATTATTTGAGTAAATTAAATAGTATCAAACTTGTACTTTGTATAATCATCAAATATTTTGAAATGTTTTTTACTTTTTTAACAAGTTAAATATTTTAATATCTACTTAAGTAAATTAAAACAATATGAGCAAGTACTGATAGTCAATGTACTCAATATAAGGCCTCATTTTAGATTGTCCTTATACCAAACAAACAATCCAATATTCTCTGTCTGTCTCTGATTAAAATAAATTCTGAGTACTTACTGATTACAATATAGCATTATGCTTGTTCTTCGAAAATGGTCATCTTATCATCAATTATTGATAAGGTATCTGTAAGTCAATTCTTGAAAACAGTTATTGAATAAATGTATTTATCTATTTACATAAAAAATCCTGAATAGTATTTTGTTCATATGAATTTTTTCATAGGATTATGTGGCCTTGTATTTGTTACTCTACCCAAATGGGCCTCATGCTAGCCAATTTGATTGTACTATGACCTCATCACTTGAATATAAAAACACTATATGCTGTACCAATCTGGCAATAGTTTGATGTCAAATTACTAAATTATTTTAGTGTTTTTACATAACTGATAATCTATTGATCCCAGGTTCATAATATTTTTTTTATAAATGGCCACTTTTCTTAACTAAAAATTTTTATGTCATGTTATTGTGTATTTTAATTTCGATTACTTTAGTCAGTAAAATGTTGAAAAAAGTAACAAGTAGTGAATTTTCTAAAAGATGAACAGTTGTATTGTTTCCAGAATATTCATTGTACGTTAAAGTAATGAAAGTATCAAGTACTATGTATGAATTTTAATGAGTTATAAATTTTAACTGAACAGCTAGCGCCATCTATTGGCAGATGATTGGCAGATCAATTTAATTATGCATGATTATGGACTAATGAGAGCTCATTAAATTTTTTATTGTATGTTATATTGAAAACTGTGTTTGTAACATTGTCAGGTTTATGAACATATGCATTTAATTAGTATGTAAAACCCAAATACTTTCAACTCAATAACAATAGTAATAAACTTATAATTATTTGCTTATATAATTTCCGATTGTATATACTATTGGTTCTAAATGTACATATCTATGTAACATTATAGCTAAACTTCTATTCAAATGTCTAAAATATACCTCACCAGTTCTTTAGAGTGATATCAAAAGTTCATCTTAATTTCCTGATCATATGACGTCGTCTAGTAAATTATTAAATGATAGTAGGAACAATGTAGTTCTATGCTGTGGGAACATGCCTAGGAAACTAATCGTGGAATGCAGTCGGCCCGAGGCTCTATTCGTGGGAGTATCATTATACGGACCGCCTTGTCGTTGGCGGCGCTAGCGGCTTTCTACATTAGCGCTCTCATCTTATTGCAAGATCATCCGACATTATCCAATTTCGAGCTCCGGAATTTTCCCATCATCATTTTCTATTATTATAAAACCACGCGGCTGCCATCGCTCATTCATTCTTTAAACTGCGTCTAATATCAACGCTTCCCATCTGGCGGATGTTCATATCCATAGCGTTTCCGGGCCGCCTCGTTTAGTTTATTTTCAAAGCTTTTATGATGACAAACATTGTTTGTATAGGAGCACGGTCGACATTGACTGTTCCCATTCATATCCTATTCATTAAGATTTCATTCAAGCCATGAATATCTACTTTATAAAATAGGTATTTGGTCATCTCTGTTTCTTCTTTTAAGGCGTGAGATATGTTCTCTATGCGTATACGTATGCATTCTTGAATTTAATTATGGTGTGGTGTGGTATTGGTACAGCGTAGGCGCTACAGGCAATCCATTGGAATTTGAAAGCCGAGCGTCGACCACCCATAGGCATGAAAACACCGCCCCGTCCCCCACCTCTCGGATTCGTGCCGGCGCCGCCTCTCGCCGCTCTCTTAAGCACAATGCTGAATTTCATTTGCTCTTAGCGGCATACGTCTTGGACCTTGGAACTTACAGTACTTTTATTTTTGTTTCTCCTTTGGTCTTTGTCTTATTTTAGTGTGTAAGTATCACGTCAAGAGCATATATTCTGCGATACTAATGAATTAGCATATAATTGGCCACTGTTTCTATTTTCATGAAGCAACATTCTTTCAATATAATTATTTGTAAAGCAATTGAAAACATTAGTGTCAAATACTGTAACTTTTCCAATTCATAAATTACTGTGCCAGCTTCATCATCCATGGTATACCACAAATAAAATTAGTAATAGTAACTTGCATATGCATTCAAATCTGTCAGTTTATATTTATAGCTTTATTAAGATGTACACACCACGTACTAAGTACTGTCCGCATTCCACGCCATCACTTTTTATTCGGTACTGCTTAGACCCGCCCAGCAGTGCAGCCACATTCCAAAGGCCCTTTTTTACGCTGTGTGGTCGCGGTTTCCGCTGAAGACGGCAACGTCGCATCTCAAATATGAATGAAATCCGGTCGGCGGGGGGCGGTGCGGCAACGTCGCCCCAGACGCTTGCCTGATTGAGAACTACATCTCCCGCGTCGGCCCTTCGTACTTCACTTGTTTATCGTAGCGTATAGATAGATGAATGTGTGGTTATAGACGTGTCCCATTCTACGCTGGTCACTTTTTTATCGTCTGTCAAAATGTCAATCTCACGCGTTGCGCAAGTTCATTTAGTACACATTTAATATCAACGATGGTCATAACTACTATAATTGCAATCGTATATAAAATCCATAATATTAATATCTATACTCATACAACCGAATCTTATTCTATATCTTATTTCCCGAAATTTCGATACAATGTCATGATGTTAGAAGGGAACATTAAACATTACTACTATTTATTAATTTACATATTCCACAGTTTTGTATCATTTAAATTGGCCATACAACAAAGAATTTTCGCATAAATTTTGAAGTACCTATGAAACTGTAACAGTTAGGGGACCCCACACAGCTGTAGTCGGTACAAGGCACCCCACGTAGGCGAATTCGAACCCTCCGTATTGTACGCACGCATGCGTAGAGGGGAAGTCAAAGTTGCGATACCCAATGCAGCACTCCGCACTCCACGTACGATGCCCGAGTCCATTCGTCCGCCATTAACGAATTACGAAAAAAAAACAAAATACAGCAGTTTTATTAGTGTTAATTTTGGTTGCAATGTGTGATTTGAGTGTAACGTGAAATTTGTGTTAATTACAATACTAAAAATCTTCCAATATGCCTATTCTAGTGGATAACAAGCACAGAAATGGTAAATATATCGATCGGTTTACGTTTGCCAGCCATTACGTTCCAACTGGGCATTTATTTACTAGTTAATAGATAGTCTCTTGATATAATAATTGGGTACATGGACATTCATCACACTTTAAATAAATTGTAGGAGCCAAATATATCGAAATGATCTTATGTTAATTATCAAATGAAATGTACATCTAACCAGAACTGACTGAAGTCTATGTCATGCTTATTGTGAACTTACAAACGACCTTTCTTATACATTTCAAAAGTCTGCTGCATTCATTAAGCTTAATTTGGTGTATGTACCAAATATTGCGTATTTATTGGCATTGAAAGTAACGATAGTCTAGATAGTCTAAAAAATCCCCATCGGGGTGCAAAGAAATCACTCCACACCTTTCCCTTGCCACATACGTTTTTACGCATAAAATGTCTTTGTACGCTATAGAAGTATGTGTAAACGTAGGCCTTTTATATTTGAGATAAAAAATTGATTGTACGAGCCGAGTGCATGCGCACTGAGTGCACGACGGGAAGGCCAGCGGAACGGAGGGCGAGGGAGTGGGAATGGAATGTCGATGACGAAGCCAGCCCGGCCGCCGCGAACTTGTTGTTATGTGAAACTGTATTTGAACACTTGCTCTAAGCTCTTCGTCTAATTTTCTATGTAGCAATAGTGACTTCGTAACTAGAAGATAATCATTAATGTTATCGGTGAATAATATGGACGAAATATGAAATAGATTACATCAGTCATTTAATCAATTAATTTTTATTTTATTAAATTTATACTTTTTTATTTTATTTTAAATGAATATTATTATCACACATCTAAATAAGATGAAATGCTATATTAAGACCTCATACTTAGAAATCTAAAAGTATCTTTCCTTCTTTACAGTGGCCACAAATGCAGCGTCACCATTGACAACACAAATGGTGAGCCAACTGCTTAAGAGGCGATCGCTCGTGGGGCAGTTGGTGCTGCCTACTCCAGGATGCGAATCAAATCCGAGTTCTCCATCCACATCGCCAACATCCGTATCCCCATCCGCTTCGGCCGATAAAATTGACAACCGCGATCCATTAAGCTTCTATCCAGATGCACCGGACATGCTCCGGGAAGAAGAGCGTTTGAAAACTTTCGATAAATGGCCAGTTTCTTTCCTGTCGCCGGAACTTCTTGCAAGAAATGGTTTCTATTATCTTGGTCGCGGGGATGAAGTGCGCTGTGCTTTTTGTAAGGTGGAGATAATGAGGTGGGTCGATGGTGACGATCCAGCTAAAGACCATCAGCGATGGGCGCCGCAATGTCCGTTCCTGAGACGTCAAGCGGGAGCTGGTAATGTGCCCCTCGATACACCGGTGACTGTTGGCCGCGATGAGTGCGGAGTGCGAGCCCCGCCCACGACGACTCCGGTTAAAATGCCCGGGCCCGTGCACTCACGTTATGTCTCAGAAGCTGCTCGATTACGTACCTTTGCTGATTGGCCTAGAAGTATGCGTCAAAAACCCGAAGAACTGGCTGAAGCGGGTTTCTTTTATACGGGACAGGGTGATAAAACTAAGTGTTTCTATTGCGATGGCGGTTTAAAAGACTGGGAAAATGACGATGTACCATGGGAACAGCATGCACGTTGGTTTTCGCGATGTGCCTATGTTCAATTAGTAAAGGGCCGCGAATATGTTCAGAAGGTAGCTTCTGAAGCGGCAACAACCACGGCACCCAAAGAAAAAGATTCGTCAAATGGCGTCGTAGCTCCTCCTGCAAATAATACGAATTCGACCACGGAAAAAGAAGAAACCCCCGTGGAAGATTCGAAATTATGTAAGATATGTTTCGCCGAAGAGAGGAACGTGTGTTTCGTGCCCTGCGGTCACGTAGTGGCTTGTGCAAAATGCGCTTTGTCGACTGATAAATGCCCTATGTGCCGAAGGACGTTCACAAATGCAGTGCGTCTTTATTTTTCGTGAGGAGAGTTCGACAGTGGACTCGATGCTAGTCAGTACATCGCGGGCCCTAATGCGTGCTGAAACCACGCTCTAAATGACCGCTTAAAACTGTGATTTTAACATTTAATAATATATTATTTTAATATAAAGCGGTGGGGCAACTTTAAAAACCAAGATGACTTCAAGGATGACGATAAGGTGTTTAATGTAGATGTTGAAATGATTTTAAATTATTTATTGTTTGAAAATTATAATGTCGTATGTAAATAATCTATTGTAAATATTTTAGCTTATCATTTTGTCCCACCGAAACATGGAAAAGGTATTTTTGGAAATGAGTCTAATGCAATCGCAGATAATCACTATTTTCAAAATAATTCGTAAATTGCAATCTTGTCATTAAAATCTTAATTCTTTAAGCTATTAAGATAATATGATTATCGCAAATATAAAAAAAATATATTTATGTGATACATCATTATTATATTGATTTTGCTATAATTTTACTTCTTTAATTAAATACAGCAGAAAAAGATTTTAAATTGATTTAATTTATTATGATATAAATCTGTTTATTGCATTAGAGCATTGCTAAAAGTTTTATAATTTTCATGTAATATAATTTATAATGTGTAATGAGAATTCCCGGATGATTGAATAATTTAATAATATAAATTAATCTTGTTAATTTGTAACAAGATAACAAGTATTCGATGACATTGATATGATGGTGTTATTGTATATAATTTTGATTTGACAATAACTTGCAAATTGAGAGTATTAGGTAGACATAAATGATAAGCAGAAAAATCTTTAACCTGATCACTTTTTCCTAGAAGAACATTTAATAATTTCCACTCTTTTTTTTCTTATCACTCTATTAGTCTCCAATACACAATGAGGTCTAAAATGTTAGTTTCACATTTAAATTACCTCAAGTCAACAAATCTGAAATAATAATAGCGTCTAAAAAACAAACAAATAACTATGTATAATGAAACAATCCATATCATATAACTTTCACCCAATAATAGGAATTCCATACTAATATTTAGTTTTAGATTTGCAATTTAGAATAACTATATCACTGAAAGTAATTATTAATGAGAGAATTTATTAAAGTCAGATTTCAATTTGTTTTTTTCATAGGTAATAATTATTATTTCACCCTGTTGATGTTATTAATAAACGAATTGTTAAATTATTTTGTGTTTGATTTTACACATCCCTTTCACTGGAAATACATAAACGGAAGTAGGAATTAAATTACCAAGCTGCAATTATTACGACAATACTGTAATGAAAATTAGAATTCCACAGTATCAATAATTACACATTTTGTAATTTGTTACTTTGATAAAAAATCCACTCCTACCCGCTTTAGTCTTATTTCTTAAGACTGAAATTTGAAATCTCAAGCGTATTTGTAGGCTAATGTAGAAAGGATACGCAGAATAGTTTTTTAATATATGGATTAGTTATTACGTCCCAATACTTGTTGCTCATAATATAATGAATGAAGACAATCTAAGTATATCCTGTTTATTATCTGATTCACAACTGCAATTATTTTTTTAAGCAATGACATATAATAGAGAAATATTGAGAACTACGATCATTAGTCCACCCGTGAGCCTACATCTTTCCTCAGTAATCGAATTTCCAGAAATTTTATACGCATTTTAGCGCTATAAAACTTGCGACCACCACCGACCATGAGTTTATGCAAAGACCCTACCTCAGAGGTAGGGTCTTTGCAAGTGCATGGCAAGATTTTAAGGAAATGGAATGGGAAGAGTGAGAAAAAGGATATTGGCCTCTGGCTTTCTACTCACCTGAACAAACGCTATACGCGTATGAATGCTACTATTTCACCCGGATCTCCTGTGAAGGTACCTTACCCGGTGCAAGCTGGCCCAATTCGTGCCAAAGCATGATCAACTCCCACAATAAAAATATAACGTATGCTAGTTATAATTATTAACCGTTTATTCAATTCATCGGTATGCAGGCGAGATTAAAATTGCGTCTGGAACTACAGAAACTTTGCTTGTTAAGAATTCTAAGGAAAATTAAAATTGAAATATTATGAGATATAAATAGTTATAAGTTAAGGTTTGATATAGTCTATAAATTCTATTCAAAAATATCAGTATCAAGGTTCCTCGATTATATCCTTACATAAGTAACACTACCACCCCAGGATTCTGATGACTTTGCCAATTGCTATATACATTAGTCAAATCAAATGAATAAACAGATTATTTTTATTAGCGTTCATAGAAATAGTAATTATTAAAACAGAAAAATTGAAATTAGAACAGGGAGAGAGAAAATTTACTAAGGTTGTGAGAAATTTTACTATAATAGTGAATAGGGAATAAAACGATAGCATATACGAAAAAATTTTTTTTCAATCACATTTACACAGCCAACAAGGAGTTCACATATTTACTGTTCTGTTTTAACAGATCCTGTTTAAGTTTATTGATCTCCATCATCATGTCTTGGTCGGAAGCCACCGTCTCTTGTATTTGTTTACATTTTCTGAGAAATTCAGTCATAAGCTTCTGGCCCTCATTTGATTCGTATGTTTCAACGGACGATTCAATTTCAAACAAATTTGTTTCCAATTCAGCTTGTTTCGCTTCTGCATACTGCAATGTTAGTTGTTATTAACGCATAAATAAATCTTTATTTATTTATATACTAGTCGCTCTTCGCCGACTGGACTAAGCCGCATAAAAACGAAATAAAATGTAGCTTCACAATATGACATTCACAATATATATGGCTCTCTATTAATAAAAATATTTTCTAAAACAGTTAGATGGATCCAGAGGTTTCACTCTACAACGTCACAAAATTTAACCTCTTTTTAATATTTATATATAGACTCATGAAAGGAAAATTAAATGCTTAGTTTAACCTATCAGCAACACAAAAAATCCGAAAGGAAGTCAATTATAAGGAACGTTGACTCAACTAAAAATTTAGTCTAATTTAGTTAATTAAACAGGATCCGTGGCTTCAAACATATATTTGCATAATTTGCCGAACAGGCAATACACATTAATTATAAGTTCTGTCCCTTATACCTGAGGCCTTTATGAGGATTTTATTGCACGAGGCTCAGTTGCATTACCTATGCGATTTTATATTTCTATTTACGAGCATTTATTTATTAAAAATAAAACAAAATTTTCTATTTAATAAATCTAATATATAAAATTCCCGTGTCACAGTTTTCGTTGCCAAACTCCTCCGAAACGGCTGGACCGATTCTTATGAAATTTTGTGTGCATATTGGGTATGTGTGAGAATCGGCCAACATCTATTTTTCATACCTCTAAAGGATAAGAGTAAGGCAGAACAGCGTTTGCCGGGTCAGCTAGTACTCTATAAATATGAACTCGAATTTTTAAATCGTAATAATATGTGGCTTAGTGGCTAAGGAAAAAAAGACATTATTTTGGATGATATTATGCAATAGTACAATTTAATTATATTATAATAGTGAACTTGTATGTATAATGTATACCTGAATAATAGAGTCGGGTAAATCAGCTAACTTTGCAACATGCAATCCCAGGGAATGTGTGGCCGGTCCGGGGACGATTTTATGCAACAACAACAATTGTTGGTTTATTACTGATGCTTCCGCGTGCGAATTCACTATAACGTTCGGATGCAAACTCGGCAGTCTGGTCAGCTCGTGGTAGTGTGTCGCGAACAGGCAAAAACATTTGCTTTCCGTTGCTAATTTTCTGTGAACAGTGTGTGTTGTTACATATTTATAATTAGCTTATTATTATTGTTCAAGTAAAGGTCCAGATTTCACAATTATATCACTTTAGTTTGATTACTACTTGCTTTATATATGCAATGAAAAAACGTTTTAATAAAGTACAAAAGAAATAGTCAGAATTATAATAAGATTGGAATTCGAAGTCCTTTCAAGACTCGCGTTAAGAATATATTGATAATTTTTGTATTTATTTGTATATAAAAAAATTAAGAAACACATTAAGAGCCGCGTTTTCGATTGAAAACGTGCTCTTTCTATAAGCAAACGATTGCGATGACGACTTATAACGTTTTAATGAAATATATATAGTTTCTACATAAGTGCCCACGACGCCGGTTAAAGGAAAAGTATTATACAGTATCATTGTTTTCATAAAATAAATGTTTATGTTTCTGCGTGTTCAGAAACCGATTTAGCAGTAATTGGAGATTATATTTTAAATATTCAATTGCCATATTGTCATAGTTGTACAAATGCATTTAATGATTTTTTTATCATAGTTGTAAGTCTTATAGACTAAATGTAGACTTAATCCTTCCATAGCTGTGAAAATCTTTGTATAACTTTAAATCATAACAATATTACTTTTGAAATGATACAAAATCTCCTTGACCACACAAACTGTATGCAGTCTAACAAATATCATTTTAGTAAATTTTAATTTTGTTTATCATTTCATATATCAATTACATACTCTGCAATGGCCCAGGCGATGCCGCAGCCTTCATACGTGGATGTTCCTCGACCGAGTTCATCCACAAGCACCAGTGAGTCTGGGGTAGCGGTCTACAAACAATATCAAATATTTGTTTATTAATATACTAACCTTTTACCCTAGCTTCATCTGGGTTGAAGTAAAGGAAATAAAAGATCATTAATGACGTATGCGTGCTCGATTCCTACATTAAAATCCAGTCCTCTGGTAAATAACATTTTTAGTTTTATAGCTTTGAAATGCTATTGTTGTGGGGTGGCACATGAAATCAATAAAGTGGAAGAGGTCCGATTTCTGAGGCCGATTTCATGGATGGCCGAGAGGGCAAGGCGTTGCTAACGCTTGGCAAAGTGACGGGTTCGAATCTCGCTACATGATCAAACTTTTTCTACTCTTTAAAAATCTTAAAAAAAAACAGCAGAATTGACAACCTCCTCCTTTTTTTGTAGTCGGTTCAAAATACCATTCTACAATTTATATTCAAATCACCATACCCTCAGTATAGCAGCGGACTCTATCATTTCCATCATAAATGTACTTTGTCCTCTATCCTCTCTGTCGTTGGCCCCCACTCTAGCGCACAACGCTCTCAAACGTGGGACATGGGCCACACTCGCGGGGACCAAGCACCCCGTGTGGGCCAGAAGCACGGCTATCCCGCATGAACGCATCCAAGTGGACTTGCCGCCCATGTTTGCGCCTGTTACTATGTGCATTAGGCATGAGTCTGGAAAAATATGCCTTTTAGATTAGAGAAACATATTTTAAAATAATATTTAAAATAGCACTTAGTAAACAACAAACAATTGATTATAATGTAATTTTAAAAGAGTTATGAGATATGACTTGAGAAGCACATCGCTTTAGAATCATGGGACAGTTTTTTGGTATCTTCAAAGAACTGCAGTTTCTTTTCGGTTCATCTCTATAGAAACTGTCTTTCCGAACCGGCGGTAAATGTTGAAAGTGTGTTATGATGTGTGTTCAAAAGTGCTTCTATAAGAGGTTTCATTGAATAAATAAATCTGTGTTCGTTTTTGACTTTTGATCTAAACCCGTTATAATAAATCTAGTATATAATAAATAGAGTTTAATATAACTTTACAAAAAAGTTTGATATAATTTAGACATTGATATTCTATGATAAACCGTATTTTAAGTCCGAATTAGTATGATACTAACATTCAACTTATGCCTTTTATATTTTAATATTTTTGTCATAACACATTTCAATATTTTTAACATGAAACATACCTCGTTTAAACACCACATCATTGGGTATAAACGACACACCCTCCTGCACCTCCAAGCACGGGTGTCTAACATCCTTCAGCACCAGTTCATCCAAACTCTCCGTGATTACTGGCCGAGTGTATGGATATGGGGCTGTGGTTGCTGCTACAGCGAATGATACTAGCACATCCAGTCGCGATATTATGTGGGACAGACAGAAGAGACATTCTGAATAGCCAGCTGAAATAATTTGTGTGTGTTTAGGTTGTGTTGCATTTGCATGTATCACGCAACATATCACACTAATATTTTAAGTGTGAAAGTTTGTTTGTTTGAATGGTTGTCCGTCAATGACGTTGAAACTCCGGAACAGATTAAGTTGAAAAAGTCGACTTGGGTGATAGGATACTTTTTATCGCGATAAAACAGGAATCTTATACAATTTTGGTCGTTTATTTTCTCTTTTTCAACCGAATTAAAAAATAGAAGGTTCTCAATTCGACTATATTTTTTTGTGTTTGTTACCACAAAGCTTCTTTGGGTAAACCAATTTTAATTATTCTTATTTGAAAGCTGATGCCTTCCATATGGTCTCATTTAGATTATGAAAAGTATCAGACAATTTATTTTTACCAAACCTTGGACTCCAGAAAAGACATAGGATATCGGCATTTTACATTTATTTCAATAGTCAATTTAAATCACATTATCTCCAACCTGCAATCCCAATGATTTCCGCTACAACTTTGTCCTGTTCCTTCTCATAGTTAGTCCTAGTCTGAACATAGTCCTCAGTGATGCTCTCCAATTTATTAGTTTTGAATCTCACACCACTTTTAACAGCATCTATTATTGTGTACTTCTTGTTACCACGCAGTGCTTGCTCTTCTTTCAATGTTACCCTGTTAATTAAATTATTTTCATTAATTAGATTATTATTACAATTCACATGTATTGCGTATTTACTTATGATAACACAGGCAGTAAGAAACGATCTATTGAATGCTAAGAAGGCAATACAAGTCAGGTTGCCTGACTCGTGTAGGCGAGCTAGCGAGGTGTAATTTATTTCATGCTTGAGAGTGAAAGAGCACAGCATATAAATGTCTGTTGCTGTTTTGTAAATAAAATTCTTGGTGTATAGGCTGCCTATCCTTTTGATACACTTATTAACTATATAATGGGCCTAGCAAATAAGAACTTAGACTAGTATAGCACTGCATTATTTTTTCATTATATTTCTTAGATATATAAATAAGATAATGCATACATACATTAAAATATGAACAGAGTTAAGGAAGTAAAATTAGCAAATAAGTATTTAAAATTTCTTAGATCTTCATAACGCACATATTCATATAATGTCTGAGTTTGATTGTGAAACAATTTACCTGAAATAAAATCCATTCTGTGGATTATTTTCAAGCTTAATTGTCTTGCCTGCGTCAAGTCCTAAATCATTAGCTGCTCTATTTAGCTCTTTGTCTGCGGATGCCTGAATTTTCTCTAGCTCTTCATGAAGGGTTTGAAGTTGATCATCAAATGATGGCTTCACAAGAAAATCACCTACGAAAAATACATATTATATTAGTATGTTTGAGTGTCTTCATAATTACATACTTTACAGCAGATGAAGTATAAATGTTCCAATAATTAGTTAATACTTTAGAAATTTTGAAAGAATAGAAAAAATTTGATCACGAGGCAGGATTCGAACCTGCGTATCTTGCCTAACCGTAGCAACGCCTATATGTAACGCCTAAATGCTATAAAACTAAAAATTAAATTAGTTAATACTTATTTGTCCAATAAAGTATCATACAAGAATATAAAAATGACAACTGTATAAAACGGGAATGTAACACATTAATGAGATAATATTTTAATACGATATCTCATGAGATATTTCTAATAAATACGGCATCTCAAATTTGAATAATTTAGAATATCTTATCAACAATTTAAACATTAATAACATCACACTCGATTGACCGATTCTAAGAATCTTTGAAATTGGTTTTCCCATTCTGAATATCAAACTATTAGAAATTCCGGCACAAAATTATCAGAACAAATAAATAATTTATCATCACAATTTTTACAGATAATAAATTCCAATGACCTCTGTCAACAGCATCCATATCGACTGTGGTTTCAATCATCTGTTGAAACTTATCCAAGTCATCATTGAGTTCAGATATTGGTTCTGTTAAGGACGAATGAACTGTTGGACTGTTTGATTCAGCCAAACATTGTAGTAATGCTGGCAGTCTTTGTATTGCCTGAAATGTTTATAATATTTAAGATTCTGATATCTTTTTTGCTTTTAATTTTTTTACAATAACATATAAGTATAATAAATAAGGGACTTGCAAAATATTTATGTGCTTTAAATAATATTCCAAGAGACTATTCAAAAATACACTGATTGATAGAATGATATTTAAATGTATCAATCAACTGTATCAATCCTGTATGCTTGAAAAATATTATTCCTCATAACCTTAATACATAAGCTTATCTTCTTATGTTTTTCTACAATTGTGTTTCTATAAACACCAAATAAAAAATCTACGGGACTCTATTAGAGAATAATAGACATAAAAGAAAAGAATTTCTCAATCTATAAAAAGGCCAATGACGTATCTGGGGGAAGGAACTTACAAATTCCAAATGACAACAATTTCTTATCAAACACAAAAATAATCATGTCAATCCGTTGAAAACCCTCACGGTTAATGAGTAACAAAAAAAAAATATATATGATACCTGATATATTTTATAACAATCATGTAAATTAGCCTTTTTCCTCGTCAGTCTTCGAGCTAAAGCTTGCAAATCCGGAATCCTTCGTAGATGGTCATCATGCAACGGCAGACGCAATTGTGAATTGTTCACCAGCAACTCAACTATGTCCAATCGTTCATTTATGAGATTTATATCGCGAAGCGGCTGACGCAACCATTGTGCTAAGAGTCTGGAAAAATACATATAGAGAAAGACTTAATGACTGACTAACTGGAAGCTCATCATCACAAAGAAAATATTCGAAATATTTTCGGTTAATTAAAATGACATTTAAAAATTTACTAGAATTTGAATCATCGTGTAACACCACCGTCACCATTGAAAACCACATGAATTTAGAATGACCTTATGATCTGTTATGTATATGCCTCATATTCAATAACGTTTATATACTATATATTATGATATTGATCACTAGCTATAACAGAGAGAGGTAGATCGATAGATAATTCTTTAAAACACACAATACATATTTAGAAACATACACAATTACATAGAAACATAGACAAAACACAAGAAAAAGAGCAAATAGGTACAAATAGCGGTCGTATCGCTATGTAGCGATCTCCTCCAGACTACCATATAAAAAAGAGGTAGAGAAAATTAATAACAAAAAAAGGACACCTTTTTCCTTGCTGCGTACGACATCTATCGAGCAATCCGTACAAACTGCGCGCCGGCGCGTGCGAAGTGTCGCCCAGCTCGGGCAGTACATTTAGTGCACTTAGTGCCGCTGCGTCCAAGTGCAGGTAGCATTCTGCTTTTATCGAATTTATACGAAATCTGAAATAAAAATAATATTCTGATATATATCTGCATTCCTTCATGAATATATAATTTTAAAAATGTATGGAGTATAAAAAAATACTACAAATAAAAATATCTTGTATTTAAACATCGGGTCTAACTTTATGTAATATTGTTATTATCAATGAGGATAAAAAATAACAATATTATTGTATATATCAGAGTCGAAATTATACATGAAAGTTAAATTCTTATTGACAATAATAAATATTTACAATGAATGTTAAGAATTTATTTTATTTATGAATATTACGACTTACTTCTCAAATAAATAATTGCAGATTAGAGCACGTTCATTAAGTTTGTATTTTTCCAAACACAACTTCTTTATCATTCAGAAACAGTAACTTACTGGTTGATAATAACTAGGTCATCTACATTTATTGCAATTAGTAATTATTAAAAGCATTCATAGCGAAGTTTCTAGAAGCACGCGCCAATGTTATTAATAATAAACGTATACAAATGAGTTTGTTATTATCTTTGGAATTATATATTTACTTCCTTTATACGTACGAGATAATTACAAGCATCGTGCATACAAAAACCTCGAAAGAAAACTAATTAGCAATTGATTATGTAAGCTAGAAAAAAAAGTGAAGTCCCGTGTCCCCTAGTGGGGTATGGGGCAGATGATGAACATCTGTTTCACTGATCGATTCTCTTTACGGACAAGTAGGTGATCAGCCTTCTGTGTCCTGCCAGACTGAGACATTTTTTTTTGTGCGTCCCCACCGGGAATTGAACCCAGGACTCCTCGGTTCTACGCTCACACGTTAACCACTGTACCAAGAAGACGGTCAATGTAAGCTATAAGCACA
The DNA here is from genome assembly GCF_012273895.1 of Zerene cesonia. Lineage (NCBI taxonomy): Eukaryota > Metazoa > Arthropoda > Insecta > Lepidoptera > Pieridae > Zerene > Zerene cesonia. The sequence goes on from NC_052119.1 coordinate 4,151,167, forward strand.
TATTATTACCTTGTAAAAGTCGATTTAAATATATTCTTTTCATCGAAAGTTTTGTGTTTTATGAATGGCACATATTTAAGAGTACTATATAAGAGAATAAAGAAAAAAGTTATTTCGTTGCCACCAAAACTCACCTTCCAAAGTTGGTGCTATCTGTTAGTAGCGAAGTATATCTAATTGCCGCGGCGAGACTCGCCATCGCTGAATTTAATGTAGTCTCAGGAAAAGCATTCGCGTCTTGTTGCTGATTGTCTTTGAACTTAAGAAGCCTGTTCAAATCTTGAATGACTCCTTCGGTGGAGAAATCGATTTTCTTCAACTTAGTCAATGTTATGTTCGCGCGGTCCATTACCTTTTTGAGCGATTTGTACTGAAATTTAAAACGCAATCTTTAATCTTTTATATAAATCATTTAGCTAATCATGATTTATTACAGCTGCGCCCCGCGGTTTCACCCGCGTAAGTCCGTATCCCGTAGGAATTTCGGGATAAAAAGTTGAAAGTTGCCTATATGTTATTCCAGTTGTCCAACTGTATACGTACCAAATTTCATTGCAATCAGTTCAGCAGTTTTGCGTGAAAGAGCAACAAACACACACACATCCTTACAAATTTTCGCATTTATAATATTAGTAGGATCTTTAAAACTACGCAACGGATTTTAATAGGGTTTTTTTTTAAATAGAGGAAGTTTTTTATGTACAACATCTATAAAACTAATCTGAATTTAACGCGTGCGAAGTCGCAGGCAAAAGCTAGTTAAAACAAAAAACAATAAATAATAATTGCTAACATCATCATTATCCGCCTGCGGTACAAGACACTCGGAGGGCGCCATTTGCACCGTAATAGTCTCCAATTGAGTGAGCAAGTCGTCATCAGTAAATTCCGATACCGACATATGATATTCATTCGCTGTTATACACGCTACTCCCAAAAGACGACCCTGGAATATAAAAATAAAGTTTAAAATTAACAATTAAACTTTTTTTTAATATGTCATAGACGGCAATGGAGCTGGTGGGTCGCCTGATGGTAAGCGCTACCACCGCCCATGAACATTTGGACAGGCGTAAGGTCGATTGTAGATCTTACGCCGAGTGGATTGCCGACTTTAAATTGGGAAGGGATTAAAAATGGAACGACGAGAGGAATAAAGAAAAGGACTGTCAAGGGTAAGTAAAAGGCTTGGGTCTTGGCAAATATATTTTGGTTATATACTATGGGAGAGATGGGTTTTGGTTTAAAGAAAATAAATTATATAATTGTATTACTATATAGGAGACAAGCGACATATATATAAATATACATATGTCGCTTATCTGGGTTGACCCGGGATGTAAGTTAAAAAGTGATATAAGTGAAGTAGCTATTAAAATTAAGTACAAAATTACAGTTATAATATTAATACAACTTGGTCTTTACATGACGTGATTTTCCTAAAATCATTGCTAGGATGACTTTATGATTATTACTAATTTATATTACATAATAATACGTATGCGTGAATAAGCTTATTACGTTTAGCGAGAGGTCAAACTAACGAATTCTTGTAAATCACCACTATTTTCCTTATTTATTATGAATGGCTATAATCCAGATTATTGATGTTGCCGAAAGTGAGTGTTTCCTTCTATTTATTTTATTAAATAATTTTCATTCAACTCTAGTTACAGTTTCTTGAAGATTCCATGGGTGTTATCCCGAAAGAAGGCAGATACCAAAAACATGCAGCATTACAATGTTGATTCTTAAATTATGTTCGGTTATTCGAAGGTATGAACCTTCTAGAAAATATATTTTAAGCTAGGTTTCAATATCGAACACTGAGCCTTAATCTGTGGATCATCTTTAACAATAAAATATTGTTTTTAGAATGCATGGTGACTCTTGATCGCTTTCTCATTCTTACATATTTAAATAAGGTAGCGATGTACAACGAACTAGATAGTGTTAGTAGAAATCGACATATTAGGATAGATATCCTATGTATATGTCGATTTTGACCTTATATTTAAAACTGAATTATATTTTTAATTGATATCAGTTTTCTTAATAACTAAACACGAAAACAAGTCTTTATCATATTATATATACACGTAATAAATAACATAAAAACCAAGTAATGTTGTATTAAGTAGAACATCATATTCTAAGAAAGATAGATAAAAAAAGTAATTATAGTGCATTTATATATCTAAACACAAGTCGCGTAAATCTATAATTTTTGACATCAGGTCAAGATTAAAGCACATACGTATCGTTATTATCAGTTGTCATGGTCAAGTTTAAGATAACGAAAATACGTTGACCGTATAGCTTTGGTTACTTGAGCAAATGTATAATAACTAATTGTACCCCGCGGTTTCACCCGCGTAAATCCGTATCCCGTAGGCATATTGGGATAAAGGTTGCCTATAAGTTATTCCAGTTGTCCAGCTATCTACGTACCAAATTTCATTGCAATCGGTTCAGTACTTTTTACGTGAAAGAGTTTGTTACTCTTACACACACACATCGTTACAAACTTTCGCATTTATAATATTAATAGGATAGGATAGGAAGTAGGATATAGAAATTCTTTTAATAGTATGAACGATTAAAAGAGATGGAATAAATCATGAAATATAACCGCCTCCAAATTTAAATGGGACTACATGGGAGGCACTCGCTTTCTAATAAAAAGAGAATCATTAAAATCGCTTCACCCAGAATATAGAAATGAGGTAACAAACAAAAAATAACTTTAAACTGTTAAAACCTTAGTAACTGGATCCGTTTTGATATTAACAGCCATTAAACAGGGTCCATTATCGTTGGGCGAACCGAGACCTTCGCCGAGAACTTCTTCCAGCTGCGAGAGGCATCCTGGTGATCCTTTGTATTTCAAAAACCATTCATTGGCCTTTGCAGACCCTTCAGATACATATATTTCTACTCTGTAGCGACGTACCTGAAGTTTTAACGCGTAAAACGTAATTTTAAATCCATGCATTCTTATTGCAATTCGTCCGTAATAGCAGACGAAATTTTTAGATAAAGAGGTTTGATCACATTTAAAATTTAAACAGAACCGACTGGTGGACTGGTAATACAACCGATGGTCGAGAAAAACACTTCTGTTTGTTATTGAGTTGTTGAATACTATTTTGAAAACATCATGCGTTTTGAATACACATATATCATAATCAATACTTATTTTTCTCCACCGAAGCGTGCATGATCTTCGTAAGTCGACTATAGAACAACATTTCAAATGCTTCAAATACACAATAATTGAAAAAATAAACAAAATTGTTTTAATGCGTTTTAGCTGCAATGATTAAATTACTATTTAGGTATATAAAAGGTTACCCAATCATTCAAAAATTAATAAATTTTTTAACTATTTCATACGATTGAATCTTCTGTATCAATGCTGTAATGCTTTTTGTATAAAAGTAGAAAATATTCTTATCTTAGTTTGTTTTAAGAAAACCATCTCTATGCGGGTCACAACACTTATACTTCAAAAACATTGTCATTTTTATTGATAACAACATTGAGACACGAGCATTATATCAACAGTGAAACATAAAGCTAACTGGTTAAATAAAAATAAATTTGATGTAAACGTATATTTTGTTAAAGATCAAATTGTATTCCGGAATACAAAACCTCTTTTTTAAAAGCATTTTAAGTGATTGCTACGAAAAAAAAGGAAAAATATACCAACTGACGCCGTTTATTATCTTATTTATAGAATCACATACCAGTAAAAGTTTCCGTATCAGTATTTCAAAGTTCCCTTTCGAGAGTACGAGATAGTCCAGCCGATTAGGTTCGATACCCATTTTTTTGATATTTGATATCGACGAAAACACCTCTCTCGCCGCAGTTGTTGCGTCCGAACCATGCACACTGTAGTAATCATTGCGATCGAATATTCTTACTGTTGTAGGTGGTTTCTGCAAGTTAACGCAATATAATAAAAGAACTAAAAAACACGTGATAACTATAAAAACAAATAATATGTCTCACTTTCACAGAGAATATAATATATGGAAATTATTTAGACCTGGCGATTCTAAAGAGGATAATAAGATTAACTCATAAAACTATTGTATTGTCACCGTTCCTCGATAAGTGCACAAAGTTGATGATGAATTTGGTGTTATAATTATAACGTACATGAAACTAATTGCTCAAGTTTTGTTATCAGTTTCCTACCAGACAGAGACGTTTTTTTCCCAACCCAGGACTCATCAGTTACGATAAAGCGTTAACCACCGCCGCGTCCATATTTCAGATTTCACTGATACAAGGCAAATCTTTAAAAAATGGAATCGTCGGCAGACATTCATTTTTTATAGCTTCGACAGAATAAATTTCAGGACAATTTATAATTTTATATGCTTTATATTTTCTTTTAATAACCTTGAATATAGGTTATTTTTATTTTCACACTCTGCTGGATAAATTTATAACAAACAACATGAATATATTATTATAACTCTCTCTGTTTTTTATCCTTGATTGAATGACCTACATAATAAAACAGGAGCAATGTCACAGTATCAGTATCGACATAACAATACATGATTTATTATAATTAAAGGAATAAGTTACTGTGAAGTTTTTAATTTTATAAAATAAATATTATATTCTTTCATTAAGTTTGTATGGTATTATGCACCAGGGTAATAGGGACATTGGCAATTGACAAGGGACTTTGGCAACCCGGGATTAGGGCTAGAAACTTTTATATGCCCAGCCTTCGAGACTCCAACGATCGAACAAATATTTAAATTTTATATTTTTAACAAGCTTTTATAGCTTCAGCTGTATGTTTGAATATAACCGACTCCGCTGACTCCCTTTGAACGAATAGATTCAATTCAAACATTGTACACTTATATACTTATAAGAGTCGGTGAGAATACAGTAAATTCATGAGTTTATCTAATTATCGTGAATAAGATCGTCAGGATAAAGCAATTTCCTTAAGTTTACGCTGTATGTGAGTATGACAGTTTAATAGATTCTATTATTAATCAAAATCAGGTCGAATAGTCAAAAGTTTTGAGTTAACAAACAATTTAAAAGTGAAGACGAATTGAGAACCTTCTCTTTTTTTAAAGTTAGTTGAGTGTTGATTTCGTAACAGTAATATTAGAACATGTGTTGTAATGCTTATAAGTAATCATAAAACATGATTCACTTGAAAACAAACATAAGTGTAGGTATGATTTGAATGTATCGTATTCATTGAATGTACATAAAAACCAAAATGAAACGACAGTAAAATCACAAAATATTGAGTTGTGTCAATTAAAAGAGTTCTCAACTTTAAACAAAGCTTTTAACATTGTAGTTATTGGATTTTTCTAATATACTAATACGATTCAATCGAACGTAGGTGGGTTTGTTATGATTCAGGTGTCTGTCTGTCATCACTAATATTAATAAATATGTTGTCATATAATTCGACCAGTGCGACGTTATGTGTATTGTCGTATTTTGCATGTCCACACTTCTGAGAATAAAAGATCAGTCATGACCGGCCAGCGGGTTATCTGAGCGAAGATATAATATTAAAAGCTAAATAAATTGACGTCTCCTTCGCAGGCAATGTCAGTGCGTTCACAAAAACCTCGGTGTGTTGGTCTCTAGTAGTCTCCTGTAGTTATTTGTGTTGTATGGTGTATTGATTTGAATGTAAGTGCTCGTTTTAAGGCATTAGATAATATTATATAAAAAAAATTAGGTTCTTAATTCTTATTAATGATTGATTTAAAGTTTGGTTTTGTTTTATATTTTTATATAATAAAAATATAAGTATTTACCTATTTAAAATAAAATCTTTTGCAATGATATCCTGTTAAATAACTTTTATTATTTTTTTTCTAATAAAGCGGAATGATCCTCTTGCATAAATAATATGATATAGACAACTTGCAAATATACTTGTTTCAGACGCAGACATATTAGACCACAATGTGGCGACTTCTAATAATCGCCTCTGTTGCTGTGGTAGCTTTTGCTAGACCAGAGCTATATAAAGAGACGGAAGACTTTCAATTTTCAAGAAGTTCATCTGATGATGGCACTAAATCCGGATTTTACGGGGCCCGCCGAGGGAACATGGGCGGAAATTACGAGAGAGCACATAACATGGATGGCTTAGCGCAGCATCAAATGAGTACGGCCGTACGTCAAGTTGAAGGCGAATTAGGCGAAGGCGCTAAAACAAGGACAGGCAGCGTTTACACTGCAGCAAATTCTAGGGGCATATTTGGATCTGGGAACTACGATTTAAGCAATCTCAAGGGAAGAAACTTTGAAGAAAGCGAGTCCTTTGGAGATTCTCATTCCTCTTTAACCTCTCAAAATACCGGATATAGAAGCTACACAAACTCAGCAGCGCAAAATGCTGGATACAGCAGTGGTTTTACCAAAAGCTCTAGGCTGCATTCAGGTTATCAAGCAGCTGATTATTCAGATGAATTCGCACGAAAAGAAAATGCTCACGTACAAGATTACCAAGGAAACAGACAACATAGTTATGGAAAACAAGAGGCTTCTGGAAGTGACTTAAAATATTATTCTCAAAGTAGAAATCATGCTCAAAACCAGTACGATTACAGGCAATCAAATCTACATAACACCTATGATTCTAATGTATATAGCAGACAACCAACTGATGCACCCGTAAGTATGGTTATGAGGCCAGGTTCTGTTGTAGCCATTCCCATCACAGCCCATGCCCAAGATGTTACTGCATATAGAGATACATCCTATAATCAAAACAGTGAAGCTGAAGTGTTAGATGGTTCTAATGCGCGGATTTACGTAAGGCCTGTAAGTGCGCCTAAACATTACGAATCATCATACAGTTACCGCAAAGAATGGGAAAAGCACAATTCGCAGCCTGTAACTATTATACCAACGGAGAACCCATTCCCGAAAAACAGTGAACTCTATGATGACGCACATTTGTTACAAAATGCTAAGAGCCAGTTTAGTACATCAGACATAAGCAATGCACATTCCAGCAGTGCTAATCTTGCTCAAGCAAATAGTTACAGTGCCAACACAAAATCATCATCGTTGAGTAAATCAAGACAGTCTGAATTCCAACATCAAGGTTCATCGGCAGCAGCCCTTTCAAATGCTTACACACTTGATGGACACAGAGTCCAAGAGGAAAACGCAGTTGATGCTAATAAATTTGTCGAGGATTTAAGCTCTAAGCCGAAAAGTTATCGTTCTTCATACTCTTATCACAAATCATGGGAAAGACGAGGAGATCCTTATGTTATTAAACCTGTAGGCAATGACGTTGCCTCTCAAAGGCTTATATCTGCCTCGAACAATCAAGATGCTTTTTCATCTCACCAATACGGCGCTCAATATAAACAAGCTCACCAAAGGTATACCCAAGACGGTATTGATTGTGATTGTGATGAAAATGGCCACATCCGCGTAGTTCGTTCGCCTGATCCTAAAGCATATTACAATGATCAAGAACAAGAGCAACAGTTAGAAGCTTTACAAGATATGGGTCAACAGGTACAGAACCAATGGGAAAATTTAGAAGATATGAGTCAGCAAACCCAACAATTAGGACAATTTACTCAAAATAAATGGGACAATTTGGAAGATTTAGGTCAAAAAACAGAACACCAATGGGATAAGATGGAAGACTTTGGTCAGGCCAGTCACAGTCAATGGCCAAATCATGAAGATGTTGGACAACAAACTCAAAATCAATGGGGTGATTTACAAGAACAAGGACAAGAACCACAGAATAAATGGGATAATCTTCAATACTCGGGACAACAAATACAAGATCAAACTGATATACATCAAAATATGGGACAAAAAGTCCAGAATGACTGGAATACATTACAAACTTTTGATCAACAAGCTCCAAGTAAGTTATTTTAGTTTGTATAACTTTTGAAAGAAGACTGCCAATGTTGTGTTCTTACTAATGCTTGTAAATATAATAAGGTAATTGTTATTGTGTTCGTCTTTTCAATTATAACTAATACTTAATAATATATGGCATTTCATTTATAAAATGCACACTCTAGTAGTGTGCTCTCACTATTTATATTTAACATTACATGTTGGTAACTAACCATTCTCTTTAACACTTTATTCTATCTATTATCTTAACTATAAAATTCCTAATTACATACATACATTCCTCTTTACTAGGTGATATAACACAACAAACGCAAGACGACAAATTTGAACACTTTCATGAACAATCTGCAAATGAAGATGATCTTACATCTGTACCAAGTATAAATCAAAACGCAAGTGATAAGACTAATAAATATAATTCAGAAACTCAAAACTGGAATGTAATAAATAATTTCAATACAGCCCAGTTAACACATTCTTTTGATCAAAGGGAAACAATAACAACAGAGCAAAAAGACGTAAACATTGAACAGCAGAATCAATTTTGGAACGTATTTCAGGAAAATTACCCCTACAATGATAAAAAATTCACTGGTCAAAGTATTTCAAAGCAAGAACAAGCACAAGTATTTCATCACGACAAAAAAGAAATGAACAATGACTACAACACAGCTTACACACAATGGAATAAGACTGATGATAAACATGTTATTTTTCAACAAAATCAGTATGATGATAATCCTATAAGTAATTTAGATGATGAGGATTATGATGCTTCCCCTCTTTTACAATTGTGGAACAAATTGGATAGAATAGAAAGCTCCCAAAAAAATGATAGTTTAGAACAACAAGAATCATCTCATTCTACACAATCAACATACCACAGCTTGGATAAATTTGATTGGCAACATTCACAAAATGGTGACAAAGTTTTAAATATCTCCTCAACTAGCGATTTACAGAAACCTTTAACAACAGGACATTCTCAACATGAGCAATCACCAATTACATCTATGATATATACACAGAAACCTACACAAGATATTACAACTCAAAGAAGCACACCAAAATATGTACCTCAAACTAATATTATACCTCAAGGTCCTGTTGATATTGGGCGTGGGGATATTGGAGCAGAAGAAACAATAGTAGAAAATACAGATACAGGCAATATAGCTATACTTATTCCAAAATATCCTCAAAACCCACATAAAACACCACAGGAAATAGAATCTCTAAGTCTGACTGAAAAAAGTAATGACTATCATAGGTCCCAAATAGAAAAAAGTGAAACACAAACAATCGAAGAAGATAGACATTCTATACCCAAACATTACCATGGGCATAATTATGTAAATAACATACAGACAGAAACCTTACCTACAACAGTTAAATACAATAAATTTATTAGTAGTAGCACTCAGAAGAATTTATATGAACTGCAAGATGCTAATATGTATATCAACCAAGAGATCTTAAACCAGAACCAAGAAGTTGCAAATACACCCAAAGAAAGTATTTCACAGTTCGATGACAACCAAAAGCTTCTAGGTAACAACAACTTTGAGATAGGCCCTCCAGATTTTGAGCAGCAAAATATGGATACACAATTTGTAGACTTTAATCAAAATTCACAGGGATCATTTGATTTGGGACAGCAACAACAAAGTTCTTGGCAGCCAAGCTCTAACTTTGAACAAAGTTATGTGCAACAACTCGAAAATTTTGGAAAATTCAGTAATGATGGTAACCAACATATTCAAGACCAAATACATGACCAACAAGTTGAGACTTTTGAAGTTAACAATCAATATAAAAGTCAACAAAATTTACATCAAGATAATTTAAAGCCCGCAAGTGAAGGTCCTAAAGAAGGCAGGAACCAATATGTTAAGCCACATAGAGAAATTGAACAAGAGCCTGCTGCAGTATTTGAAGAGACACAAATAAGTAAAAAAGTTGAACCTCAAGTAGCTTTTCCAGAGAAAGATGTGATTGCTTCTACAGTTGAGATTCCAGAAGAAAAACCTGGTTTTTGGAAATCTATAGGTAGCAAATTTACTAAGGCCAAAGAAAGTGTAGTATCTTGGTTTAAGGGTAATTAGTATTAGGTATTTTTTTTATATATAGGATGTAATTAAGTAACATATAACTTTACTTACCTCTGGTAATGATCTGAAGTATTTTATGAATGCTTGTTGTTTGACTGAATCTGAAAGAAAAATTTAAATGCTTTATTTATGCTTCATAAATTAAGTTATTTGATGTGTAGTTCGTATTAAAAAATAAAGAAATTAAAGGCAATACATACATAATTTTTAATTCCAAGATCTTAATTTTTATTAATCCTATAAAATGTAGTATAAGCTATACCTTGAACAAATACACTGTCACTAGGAAATATTAAATTATAATTAAATATATTATAATTATTAAATTTTTAAAGTTGTCTTCTTTATTGAAATATTATTTGTTTGCTCAACTACTTGCTTGGTTTGTAAACTTAATACAATTAATTTCTGGATAAATATTGTATGCCAATTTGAGTTAGAATGGTTTATTTCTTGTGCCCTTTAACCGTTATTACCTATATTACTCATACTATCATCATGAGACAATATTTTTAATAGAAATGAAATTCTTACCTAAATTCAGAGCTTGTATTGGTTGTAGCGAAGACATTATTAGATGTCCAAATTATATTATTCACGACTCCAGTGATTTATTTGACTAATTTCTGCACTCTAGTCTCTAAAGTTTAATGGACACAAAATTATTCGCAATATACTATATTCTGTATTTTTCATTTATCAGTGTAAAATTCAAATTCCAATTGCCAAACAAAATTTGCGGGAAACAACAAATTAAATATGTCAAAATGACAGAAATTCGACAGTAACCACAGAGTATATACCCGTTGTAGTACAGAGTACACACTCTACGTAATACACCCAGAATATACTATTTCTAGTATATGCGTAGGTAGTACAGAAGTTTTTGTGTCCCAGTCTATAAAATTATGAAATTAACAAAAAGAAGACGAAGAAGAATTATTTACGCGGAATAACTTCAAAATTGTATTTAATCTGTGGCACTGGCACTCGACAGTGACATTCTAAACCTGTGATCATCTGGGTTCTAATCTCAATCAAAAATCAAACAAAATAAATTTAGTTGTGTCATGTGTGTACATTAAAGTGTCTACTTCTCCGCAATTTATTTTGAATTTGTATACAGAGACTTTGCAATAATATGTTAATTTTTAAAAGTGCTTTCATCGTATTTTTTTCTACATTCATAGTTTCGTACGTACATTTAGTTAATTGATAATATTATATTTGTATTAAATTTGTACTATAACTATAAATATAATTAAATTTATAGTATTTCGGCATGTTTTTAAATTACTGTTTTAGTTTTTTTTTGTATATTGTGTAAATTTATAACTTGAGAAATTATATTGATCTCCTGATTGTATTTCAAGATCCACCTTTCACTTTTCAACCGACAAATTAAGTAAAGAGTTTTTTTTCAGGCTTAGCTCTCAAATTGCGAAAGAAACAAATTCTTTAGACACTGGCCTTGCTTGTTTATACATAATCAGTGGAGCATTTGGTGAGAGGAAATTATTTCATGTATTATGTAAAACAATGTTTATGGTCTATTAATCATTAAATCTTATGCATTGATCTATTACTACAAGTGTGTGTTTATGATTCTACTAATCAAAATTCGTGCTTATAATATTGCTTTCGATAATAATAGCTTTAATTAAATAAATTGTTTTAGGAGTACATAGGTTTCCATTTATTCAAATATTGTTGAAATCCTGATTTTTTATTAAATTATAGAAGTCCAGGAAATTTTTATTACAGATTAAAATTATCAATTATGAAATATTTTAACATTTTTAATTGTTATTTGAATATTATTGCTTCTATGTAATAAGTATGTATATGAAAAAATATGAGCATTAGAATAATAAACTGTAAATATTTCTATTATCATTAAGACATACTGAATAATTAAATTTCATATAATATTTGTTTAGACACCTGGATTGTACTAACCATTTTTTTTCAGCTGGAAAAATTCTATATGACAGATACCAGCATATTCATATATTAGGCTCACTAACACCAAATCCAAATGTGACCTCATATGTAAACAGGATTGCTTCCATCTGTGCATCTTTCCTTTCATTGGGCTTCCTAGGTTATTTCTATCTTTTATTATTCAAGGTAAGAATGAAAAAAGAAATAATTTTTCCATGCATGCTCCATTCTTTACATTGTACCATCCATGTTACTTTGTGTGTTCCCAGGAATGGATTTGTGATATATATTTATTGAAAGAATATATTATTATTGGTATGGTTTGAATAGGTTGAGAAAACACATTTTGATTGTTATGCATTCAATTGCTTTACATGATCTTGTAATTAGTTTATTGAGGTTAATAGTTTCAGATGTTGGTTAACCACAATTTCAAAACGAGGCCAATGATTTTTTGTGTTACATCCATTTTTAAGAATATGTAACTCGAAGCTTTAATACAGTCTTTTCAATTTTTTTACAATCATTTACTGGTTATAACATTAATCTGGTTAAAAGTATTCAAGATCAACCGATAATAATAGTAATATTTGTTTTTAAAGTTGTATGCATTTCATAGAAAAATGTTATGTGAATTGTAAAATCATATATGTATTTCTATTCATTATTACATAAACATATCCACAATTTTTTCTGTTTAATTTTTTTTTGTTGAATTTCTGCATTAGAATAAGAAAAAATTATTAAAAATTTAAATTTAATAATCCTTATCAACTGTTTTTTAAGTGATATGTGATATGAATAATCAAAGAAATGGGTCACCTCATTCAGATAAGTACAAAACATGCATCATAGTTAATCACTGATGTGTCAATGCTTTTTATGTGGGATTTGGAATGGGGCTGGGAATTGGACTTGAAAACAAATAGGAACAGATTATGTTCAATTATAAATTTTCCTATGGCTCATTTATTATTGTTATATTGTTGTTAAGCTGTAAACAGATACTAATTAACAATTTAATCATATTAAAATTACTCAAAGATTATAATATATGCTGAAGTTTGTAGGTACAATTTGTGGATTAATGATTTTTCTTACAGAAACATCTGAACTCATCTGAAAGTGGTCTTTATGTAAATAATTAAAATATAATATCTTATCATATTTCAGGATGATGAACACTCTCTCAAAGCACTTAATATATTTTTATGTGGGTTTGGGACATTGTACATGTGGTTACAGGTGAGAACATTATATTTTATTAAAATGATTACAGTTCTGATATTATTTATAAATCATAATTAAAAAAAATTATAATTGATAAAAAAATGACTAACCATTATTTGGATTAGATAAGTATAATATCTATAAAGTACTGTAATTGGAATTATATTGTGCATTTTATTTTATTGGTGTACATATGAAATATGTATATATAAATGATTCAGCCAAACAAAAAAGAATAGTAAATATGTGGAATGAATAAAAAAAGAATGGTGAATATTTTTTTACAAAATCAGTTCTCGATTGTTTACTTAGTACAAGAGACCATTAAAACCGTTCGTATCGTATCGTATATATTCGTTTGAATGCGTTTTCCCTGAAGTGAATGAATGAGAATCATACCAACATAATTTTGCATTTATGATATTAGTAAGGGTCGATTCCAATTTCGTACAATAAATCTGTATTCTAATAAGAAGTATAGATAATGTTAAATAGTATAAAGATCAGCATACAGTACAACGCATTTGATCACGCAGTAAAAGACAGACAGTAGTTTCAAAAATAGTCAATAATATAGTAATTATTAAAACGATACTAAAACATGCGCTGTATGTGGTAGTCGAGCACGCTCCGGCACGTATTAGGCCAGCTCGCACCGGGGAAGTACTACACCCCCCAAAAAACCGGCGTGAAATAGCATTCTGCTGTGTTTCGTCCGGTGAGTGATGGAGCCGGAGGCCCATATCATTTTCCTTCCCATTCCCAGTCCCTTTTTTTATTCTTCTTGCGAATCCTTTCTTAATCCCTTCCAAATTTAAAGTCGGCAATCCATGTGTAGAGGCGTATGGTCTGCAATGGACCTTATGCCCCTCTAAATGCGGGCGGTGATGGGGCTTACCATCAGGCGTCCCACTAGCTCTATTGCCGACTATGATATAAACAAAATAAAAAAAAAAAAATGCGCGCGGCATGCTAGGTGGATACTATAATGTGATATAAGATATATAATGTACGTTTACGATATGTCGAAATGTATAGCATAAATAATAAGTTTCTTTCACTATTAAACTATTTTTAATTTAATTGCAAAACTCTGACTATTATGAGAAAAAAATAATTATCATCTATTATATTTATTAACAAGCACTATTTATATGGGTGTGCGAGGTCCAATACGCAATCAATTCATCTCGTTTGATCGCGTTTCTAATATTTAATATTCTAACGTTTTTTATTATTTCAGTGTCTTCTTACAACTTATATATCTACATTATTTTATGAGAAGAGATTAACAGTGTTGAGACAATGTCTAGCCAACTTGAGCTTCCTATTTCTAGTTATAATGGCTATTTTTGGAATTATATCTGTTTTAATTCCAGAAGGTAATTAATCAATGTTATTAATATAATCAATTTGCCTCTCATCCTAGTTTCGCTTGGTTTGCTCAAGAATGCAAAAATTATCTTTCTCAGCGAAACTTTCTTAGGACATTCGGAATAATTTCAATCTGTTGAGTAGTTTTTGACTTAAATCGTAACAAACAAAAGATCTTATCTCTATATAATATAACTTCAAATTTAATTTGATAAATAGTAAGTTTTGTGTTTATTCTGACGAACATTTTTAATTTCTAAAGGGGATTATGGAGATTTGATTGAGTTGTAGCACTTGTTAGAAAGATATCATTATCATCATCAGCCCATATATGTTCCCACTGCTGGGACACAGGCCTCCTATGAGGGTTCAGGCCATAATCCACCACGCTGGCCAAGTGCGGGTTGGCAGACGTCTAGATAATTATATATTATATTATGTGTAGAAAGATATATTACATATTAAATATTCAGTTCCCGACTCCCCCCCTATTTTTTCTTTGTTTCGACATTACTCCAATTATTTGATCATATATCTTTAACATTGCAGATGGATCCAGTGGAATGTACATATGTAACGTAATCACGTCCCTCAGTAGCTATATATTGACAACTATTTTCTGTATATTTATATTGTCTTATGAGAAGGAATATAAATATTTTTCTGAGGTGAGCATTAATAACATACAGATAACAATAAAAATCTATATGCACATAACGTAAACTTCTGTATAAGCTGAATAGTGAATGCTTTGAGGGTGTCCCATTTCGGAGAAATGTTCGCAAGAAACAATTTGTTCTTAAAGAAACGGATGTACATGATTTACTTTTGTTTTAATTCGTTAATATGTAACTTTATACGTATTGAGCTCTTCAGGCTATATCACACTATCACACTATATCACACTATTATTATCTAATATAATATACATGAAAGTTTATTTGTTTGAATGTTTGTCTGTCGATGACTCTGAAACTACTGAACGGATTTCGAAATTTGGTATACAGACAGGGTATGAGCTGACTTGGGTGATAGGATACTTTTTATCCCGATTAAATGCTCCCTTGGGATAAAATAGGAATCTCGATATCCGGGCGGAGCCGGGACGAGCGTCTAGAATTGAATATTTGTAAAATCTTTGTTCCAATTGTTTTCAGGGGCTACGATCCGACATGCTTATAGATGACGCGTGTTCATTGAACAACTCGTCGATCGACGACACAGACGCATTACTGGGGACACTAGAGCAAGCCTCGAGTACAATAAACAACAATAATATGATAAAGAGGACCGTCCCTTGCGCCATTTCCTCCTGACAAGAGGCCGTGCCTACTCCAGGCACGGTGTCCACGATAGCGCCCAAATGCTATGGCAGCTTCAAAGATACGAATTTCGATATAACAATACTAGAACATCACTTCTCGTCGCAGTCCGACCTCGCGGACAACGACAGCGGCATGTCCTCCGGCGAAAACGACGAATCCATCAAAATTAACAATAACCTAGTGAATAGTGATGTAACAAAGTGCCTGAACACGTGCGCTGGGCGACGGAATGAGATTCCGAGTTGCTCCAGCGACGTTGCCAACAAGAACGTTGTGTGTGTGACGGACAACAGTGAGTGTGTTGACGATTTCATTGTGATTAATGTGACATGTGATGTCGAGCCCAAGCAAGAGGGGCAGGTGGGTACAAACGTGTATAGCGTCGATTGTGATAATTCAAGTATTCTTAGCGTAGAGTCTAGCCGGTTAGTTCCCGTCGCGAACAAGGAGATCGTCAAGTCGGATAGCCAGAAGTTGGTGAGTCTATCGCTCTCCATACTGCTGGCGGCGATACTACAGGCGATGCGTTGTTTCGCACAATTCCTAGAGGACATTGTCGCGCCGCAGCGGTTATGATAGTTGTGTTCCTTTTAATTTTATTTACAATAAATATACATGCTAGTTGTATTGTTCGCGTTGGTATCAAGTCCCAGATTTATCTACACCGAAAAATAAAATTGGGGTGTCTGTTTGTAATATTAAAATAATAGCATAGGCTATTTTTGATTCCAATATTCCCACAGGAAATTTGGGATTAAAAATATCTCGTTTCGAGTGAAACCGCGGGAATATGGCAGCTAAATAAAAAAGTTTACGGTTAGAAATCTGATTCGAGTTAAAAATAAAGTGTAGCGAAACCAATTTCATAGTAAAATCTAGAGAAAGAATGTCATCTGGGGCCTTATACCGACGATTAGCCTATTACAAAACTGATATTCGAATTTTTGTAAGGGTTGTATTATTTAGGGGATTAAATATTTTTATTGTATCCATTACATATTGTAGTAAAACGAAAACATTGTATTATAAAGTTCAAAAAGGGTATCAATATTTGTATTATGGTAACGTCCATTTAGGCCGAACCTTATTTTATAAGACAGTCATGTAGAAAGACTGAAATTATTGCATCTGAAGAAAGCGCTTTTTTGTTGTACTGTGTATTTTACAGAATAATAATATTTGCTTCTTAGCATTCCAGATCTCAAAGATGATTCTTCGATTTCATTTTGAATACCTACTCATTGTTTATTTAAGTGATGAATTCAATTCATACAAAGAACATTTATTAAAACAAAAAAGTATTTAGGGAACATGATCTCTATTTTAGAATTTTGCAAGTGACTTCAAGTTTTTGTTCGCTCCGTCCATTGGAATTTCTTTTGCAATGTTACAATTATATATGAATAGTGGCAACAGTTAGATAGCGAGACATTATGTCCTAATTCTCCATACATTGTACGAATAAATAAAACGATAATATTTAATCATTTAATAAATAATATTGAACAATACACAAATGCTATACACACACACATCAAATAAATTATGAGGTTAAATAGGTCTTGTTACACTAAGGTGATTTTCTATTTATTGTCTCGAGATTTCACTAGTAATTTACAAAGAGGCCTCATTGATCACGGTTATCAGTCTGCTGTTCGGGTTATGGCACTTTTTCTTCCATTTAATAGAGTTCCTGTGTTCTGGAGTGTGGGTGTCTTGGTTTGATTGCTGTTGTGAGTTTGAATTGGCTACGACTATGGACCAGCGTCTGCCGCGACGCTCGTTTATGTTCGGCAACTCGGCTATCAAATTGTTCTCGTATTCACTCAGCATTAAATAGTTTTCCACCTGTAAACGTAATAAATGTTGATAAATATTTTCTTACTGTAGTATTTTTGGAAAGGACATCTATTTCTATGATTAATGAATCATCCTAATGATAAGTATATGAAATCGCTATTATACCGTGTTGTTATTAAAGTTAGTTGGCTTTATATTTGCTTTACCTCGTCATTGTACAATGTTCATTGGTTACTGAAACATATTTTAGCATAATCACATAAACCGTAAGACGCAGATTTATTTCTACAGTCTAAGTTTTATGTTGCTTTGTTACTTTATTTACTAATATGAAATGAAACTGTTATCTGTTATACGACTGTGTATTTTATTTAGATGTTAAGATAAAAATAATCCTTTCTACACATGTATGATATAAAACAACAATACTTTTGATTTCATCAATATTTAGACTCGTTTCACTTTTTTAAGTAATTAATTCAACTCCTATTTCCATCTCGTCATTTGGTTTATGACATACTTATTCACGATTACCAATATTTGCCCATAGTTAAGTTTTTGTTTATAATTATTATTGATGCAATGATTATATATAAAATTGATTGACACTATTTTTTATTTAACAATCTAAGGTTCTAAGAGAGACATGATTGAATTATTATTGTATAGACTCGAGTAGGAGAGGATTCTAAATTATGACAGACAAAATTCTTACAGACAAAAAAATACAGACGATTATTTATATTTTATGAAATTTTGTGACTGCACAAATATCTCTTTAAAAAGATTTCTCGTTCTATCCTGTCAATGTATATTAAAAAGGATGTAAAATAATAGATCTGTAAAACTTTAAAAAACATTTCTGCGATTCCATGCGATTCATGGATTTGTTTGGAATTGACATGGATTGCTAAGCAATTAACTGTGATTAAAGTGCATATTATGTTAGTTATTAATTATTATTATGGAATAAACTATATCATACAAAACGTTTTGTTTTAAATCGTAGTTTAATGATTTTTAATTCAATCCACAATAATTCATCTATATTCTAGTATTTATCAAGATGTATTCGCATTGTATTTAACGGTGTTTATGACTTATTTACTCAGCACTTAAATTTATATTATTTTTTTTTGTATTGAAGAATAAATGCATTGTACCTACATTTCTGTGTTTAATTTTGTCGTGGTATATCAAAAGATAACTATTTCTATGATATAAATAATTATACATAATTATGATGCTATATTTATATTTCAATTTTGAAACACACACTTCTTTGTTTTTTCTTGTATTTGCTCTAAGCTATATCATTCTGTGTTTTTACTGCTACTTATATATCAGACTAGATGCTGATTGTCCCGGCTCCGCCCGGATATCAAGATTCCTGTTTTATCCCAAGGGGGCATTTAGTTGAGATAAAAAGTATGTAAAAATATCATCCAAGTAAGCTCAAACCCTGTCTCTATATCAAATTTCACCAAAATCTCATCCATCACATCCAAAATCACATTCAAAAACAAACTTTCACATTTATAATATTAGTGTGGTAGATACCTTATTGCAACTAGTGATACAGTCGCCGCCGCAATCTAATTCCTCTAATAAATGCTCTGGTATGTCTAGATCCAAATCCAGGTCCAACCCGCCTTCTTCACTGATGCAGGTGAGTTCTGGGGGCACGTTGGGTGGGGGGGAGCCCAGGCTACCAGGTCCAATGCTGTCGAGGAGGTCTCTGCCGGCTCGCCCGGGAGCAACTAATTCTGCACTTAGAACTGTTTAAAGAGGTTTTGGTATTAGAATAAACTTTGTAATTATGATTTACATCAAATTTTAGTCAAATGGGCTGGGAGGTTGTAGGTATGTTTTCGAAAATTGAGGAACGGAAAATAGTTTTATTCGTTGATATTTTTTACCATGTATTTTATTGCTCTGTAAATAACAAAATGTAGGTAAGTACATGTATGTAGTAATCATAGATGTAGTAACCCATAAAAATAGAGGTTTCTGTAAATCAGTCTACAACAGACTGATTATCACGTAGAATGATGATCCGATTTGGTAGGTTTTCTAAATGTGGAGTTTTGTTTGTTGAGATGTTTCTTCTGTTTTAGGGAAAACATCATCATCAGCCCATATATGTTCCCACTGCTGGGACACAGGCCTCCTATGAGGGTTCAGGCCCATAATCCACCACGCTGGCCAAGTGCGGGTTGTCAGATGTCGCATGTCGTCGAACTTTTGATTCTTGGCAGGTTTCTCACGATGTTTTCCTTCACCGTTTTTAGGGATATAGAAGCAGCCATCCCCAAATTATTATTATCCGAACATCGTTGATATATATGTTAAAACTAGTATAAATTACATTTCCTATGACACTTAAAATCGGGGTTTCATTTTATAGTTTTAATTGAATACTTTATATCGATGATGATATTACCAAGTGCAGTGGCAGCGCCAGCGGCCGCGCGCGGTTCCCTCTCTCGGCTGCGGCTCCGACTGGTCGGCCCGCAAGCTGCCTCGCACGATGCTGTCCCACCATTCTCTCTGCGATAGACATACCTTATAGACTAATAGTAATGAGCAAATATAATTTTAGATATGTTGCACACTAATAGCTTATA
Organism: Zerene cesonia; assembly: GCF_012273895.1. Classification (NCBI taxonomy): domain Eukaryota; kingdom Metazoa; phylum Arthropoda; class Insecta; order Lepidoptera; family Pieridae; genus Zerene; species Zerene cesonia. Next base: position 4,171,492 of record NC_052119.1, read on the forward strand.
ATTAACAGTAAAACAATAAGTAACGGGCCATGATAACGATGTTATCAGAAATAATTTTGGACACACCACGGAGGACGTGGCTGGATATCAAAAGTTTAGCAGTATTTATATTTGTGATAGTTTTAATGTACCGTACGTTTTAATAATCAAATTCTGCCATTTTAATGAAGTCCGTATTAAATTGGCCTTAAGCGTCCGTTTATACGTTTAGGATTAATACAAAAAATATAATAATTAATATGTAATGGAAATAAATAAAATGTATTATAAACATAGTCTTAAATACATAAATTTTTCTCGCTCGTTACAGGTGAGTGGAGTTAAGAGCCGAGAGAGCATTCTACTATTTATCAGATAAATCATAATCCATAAAATATGATCGAGCTTAGTGATAGGTAGCTTTTAGAGCGAGTGGAATATTTCATACTTGGTGTGTTTATGCGCCACGCTTCGCCGGTGCAGGTCTATGCAAAAGAGCGACAGCGAACCGATGAGTGAACACGTGGAACTGAAGTAGTAGCCCGCTTTGCCGCCACAGCCCACGTTTATGTACCCTGGAATAGAATATAAAAATTTATAGCTATAACATGACAGTATTATTATCTAAGGTTTAAGCTTCACACACTGATAATTGAGAAATCTAGACTTGCTGTTTTCAAGGTTTTCTTGTTTGGAGATAAACTCAAACTCAAACATTTATTCGTTCAACTAGACTTCCTACAGAAGCACTTTTGAATTTTGATATTTTCATTAACCATTATTGCTATTTCGAAAATCAAATACCTGACAGCGGTACTCCAATAGCAATGGGCACAGCTTGCGAGCACTGCACAAAGCCCCAAGTTCTGGCAAAGTTACGGGATCTCACGCGCTCGTATGTGTACATCTTGAGCGAGTAATGGTAGCCACCGCAAAATATACCTGCAGAAATAAATCGTTTACACATATAGAGTTAATTACAGGATAAGACAAATTCATGGAAAGGAATCGGTTTTGTAGTTTTTGCGTAAAAGAGCAATAAACACACACACATCCTTACAAACTTTCGCATTTATAATATTAGTAAGTAGGATTATGACAATTGCAAACAATGAAACTAATTCATCCAACACCGTTCAATTGATAATGAAATTAAAATATTTGATTTTATTAAAACGATCAAATTACATCGCATTCGAGTATTATGGATGGTATCTGTTTATCAGAATGAATGTCTATACCTGTAAAAACAATAGATGAGAAATATAATCACAGTAATTAAAATGTTAACATTTATTCAACAATTACCATAAATCCAAGCGAACATAACATATCCGCTATACGATCCTTCCACCGCAGTTAGCGCCATCGTCGCCAGCCCGCACACAAACACAGCAGCCTGCGTCAGGTATTGTCTCGCTATACGGCACTCCGCCGAGTTCTGCCTTACAAGCAAACCGAACGCCGCGCAACCGACTGCCCACGCCAAACCAAGATATGCTTGAAGCAATTCTGCAGTGTCACCCAGACCTTAGAGAAATACATTTTCCTTTGAATTTTGCCTTGTGGTGACAGCTGTGTACAATTTATCTGTTTATTGTGCTCTCCTTGGTAAATGAAGATATTTATTTCTTTGAACTTTCAAGAAATGTCGTCAGATAACCTTACAAATCTATAGAAGATCTGTGAGGGTCGCTGTTTTGTAAGACCGGTTAACTGATATGTTTGAAAATTGCTACATCAGAGCCTATTGAGTAGAAATTGTGATTATTTATTTCTATGGTTTGTGTATAAAACGGAAATATTTAAAGCAACATAACTAAATATAAAGCACTGCTTTAAATATTATAACATAACGCCTACCTTCTTCCTCAGCATGGTATGCTAAATAAAATATCGGAGTATTAATTCCAAACGCAGATATTCCTGTGGACATCAGCAATATTCGAACAGTTTTGGATCTTAGCGTGGAGAAATCGAAGAATGGCTGACGATCATCTGACTTATTCCGGTCTTTCATTTTTCTCTTAATTTTGTTCTGGTTCTTAAGATGCAGTATGGCTCGACGTTGTGGGTGGTACAGCGAGGCTGAGCGGTAGAAGGTCCCAAGTATGAATGTTACGAATACTACTCCTGTTACTGCCTGTAATCCTAATCTCCAACCGATTGCTCTGGAAGAAACAACGTCGATTCAATAGAAAAATAATACGATTGTTTTTGGTTTTTTAGATTTTTACGGTTTTATTATTTTTCTTTTTAGGTATTGTCTAATATAAAGAATTACGCAAATTTAAAAGAAAATCAATGAAAATAATCTGACTGTAGGTTGCATGAATATCGACCTTCTGGTTTACTTTACAACTAGAACTTGCACTAGGAATAATTTAACAAAGTTCTTAACTACTTACTACTATCACATAGACACTACTACTACTGACCTTCCTTTAGGATAACGGTTGTTAAGCATTGTTCTGTTCCATTTATTTAGAACAATGTTCAATATAATAAAAGAAATATCGTGAATTACCTGATTGCACCTTTGATAAATGTGGACATGACAGCGATGCCAAGTCCGCTGCCACTTACAATGAATATTTCTACGAGTTCCCGTCGTCGCTTGAAGTATTGTGCTACCATCAGTGTGGAGCAATCTCGCGTCAATCCCACGCCCACGCCCACTACCGTCCCTGAAAAATTGTGTATAATGTATAATTACATACAGTATGATCATTATACATTATTACATACATCCTAATTCCTGTCCTGTTCTACTAATACTCGTTAAACGTTAAAGTTAGTGACGATGGTTGGATGTTTGTTACTCTATTTAATTCGGTATAGATATAGATTAATACATGGAATATCTTTACTAAGATACCTCGCGCATGAATCCGTGGGCTGCAGCATATTATACTTATATATTAGTCTTGATCCACTGGTTCTGTGACTAGGACCTCAGACTACTATCGAAAAATCGGAGGTTCGAGACCGGACGAGCGTGCAAGAATAATTGATATATTTCAATTAATCTGCACATTATTCAGGTAACCACCATCGAAACCGTGAAGGAAAGCATCGAAAGGAAACCACCATATTCGAGAATTAAAGTTCTACGACATATGATATCTGCCAACACGCACTTGGCCAGCGTGGTGTATAATGGCCCTCATAGGAGTCCTGTGTCATAGCAGTGGGAGTATATATGGGTTGATGATGATGATACATAAGTGGTTGCAGCTATTACATAAATAGTTTCAAACATTTACATGCTTTATTTATTTTATAGATTCATTGTAGAAAAATACCATTGAGTTGTTTATAAAGACCATAAATTCGAAGAATATTTTGTAAAGGACGGAAGAGGCGGGAAGGCCGTTTCTTTGAATTGTGGCGTGGTGTGTATTTTTTCATGGAGATTAGTATAGGAAATGCTTTATACATCTGCTATTTTTATGGAACGTTTTATATATTTTCATACTGTTACCGTCAGCCCGGCATGATTTTTATTCAAAGTTTTTAACTTTATCAGTACAAGGTCTTCTCCTAAATGAAGAGATAGGAACTAATTAAATAATAATTTTAACTATCATGGCGAATTGAGTTGCCAGCAGGCTACATTAATTTAAAACTTTTCGTCACAGCTCCGCCCCGAGAGATTTTTGTAGGTTTTACATTTTCCAATTTTTTATTATTATTCTAATTCAAGTGCAAACAAACCCAACGAAGCGAAAATCATTACAAACCGTTGAGCCGTTCTCGAGTAATCAGATGTGTAATTAACACTACTTCCCTACCTTTTAGTATAGATATATAGATAAAAAAAATATTTTTTACAAATAAATTTCATTGTCATTTAGAGCATAATTATAAAAAATAAAATAAATTTGTATTAGGTATTTCAACGCCACTCATTAAAAATCACATTAAAATGAATCTATCAAGAGATAGAATATTAGGTTAACTTAAACAAAAATCAATATCGAGAGAGTCGTCACATTTATCCGTTTAAATATTTCAGTAAACACATGAAGTGTATAATGAAATTAAATTTCCGTCCATTGGCTTCGTATTGCTTTTGTTAGGGTTGAAACTCTCTTAAATATAGAAAATAAAAATAAAAACATATTTTCTATTTAAATAATCTACTTTATACACTGTTTGACCAAAATCTTAAAGTAAGTAATCTTAAGTAGGTAGCCAGTCCTATACTAAAATAGAAGAAAATCTATTATACATATTAAAATTTTATCATTCATACAATATATTTAGGTCACGTCTCTTATGAAAATCTGGAATGAAAACTGAATCCTGTTTTTTTCCAAATCAATATCTAAAAAAAATTCAGCTATTTAATGACTATATTTTTGATGTTGACAACCTTATATTTTATAGTATAAATGTTGATGACCAGATGAACAAAACAGCTTACAGGCGTGCTAAATAGATATGATCCTAATATTAGAAATCATTATCGGTGTTGGAAATAATCAGAAATATGAATTACTAGCTGCGCCCCGTGAAAGAGCAAAATCACAGACACATCATTCATCATCATCATCATCATCACAGTAGGTAGTACGATTTTTGTATATGAAATAGGTAAAATTTGTATTTTTTATGGTATCAGTTTTTATGTATTAGATGTTCTATATGTAGATTTTAGTAGGTTTTAGATAATGTGTAAGTTTAATATCTCAAGTTTGCTCTCGCTTAGTTTAATTTGTTATAATGTATTTAATAACAAAAGATATATCTTTAAAAAGTGCATTGGGTCAATAACTACAAAATAGAAACAATTTAAATGCTAATACCACATGTATCGGTTAAAGCCACGCTTATTCTTGAATTCTATTCAATACTGAATATCGATGGTATGTGAGATTTAGCGCTGACTCTACTTACAAATATTTACATTTTCCATTCTCAAACCAACTTCAAAAATAAACATGTAGAATCAAAAAAAGTCGCATCTACAGAGGATTTGTTTTTGGGAAAAGAAATCCTTAGTTCATTTTCATTAAATTAAAAAATTACTTAAATCAATTATTATTATTAATCAAAATCTTTTATTAATACTAATGATGCCTTCTGTTGGTGAAATTATAAAAGTCGTCAAAAGTATGTCATATAATTAGATTTTATCCACTACAGATATACTTGAGTTATGCATTAACACAATTCAAACATGATATAATTAGATTAAGAAATAACCTTTTACAGTTTCAAACATCATAAAAACACTCACTCACCTACTTACTACTAATCTTTTGACCTCAAGAATTACAATCATGTTCTTTCAATTCTCAAAGAGGTTAAAGTTTTACGACTTAACCTGCCTTGCTCTTAATTCTCATTGGCATCCATACAACCAGCAAATTATAGCTGTTGCACGAACTTGCTTATTTTATTTCGAGTCTGTGTGCGGTTTATTGAATATCAGATTATTTATTCAGCGCGCCAATTAACGAATACCTTTGAAGTAAGTTAAAACGATGCTCGGATATGATCGCAATGAAATAAATTGAGCTATCAGTGTGTGCAATGCGATCTTAAGTGAATTAGCGCACAAATTGTTTGTATTATATTCATGTGTGAGACATCTTTATATTGCGTTTCACTTAGCATTGCTTCCAGTTTCATTTATTGGACCGTCGCCACATCCTCTGTTATATTTTTTTTTGTCGTGGTCCCCTATTCTTTTATCTGTTATGATTAAAATTTAGTCCTTTATAAAGTTGAATCTCTAAACATTTTTGAGAATTGAATTTTAATCCTTCACCTTAAAATACTACCGTCAATCCAGGTGCATGGAATATTGCCAAGTATATTTAATGTCTTATTAGTTAAACGCATTTAAAATTTCAATCATAATTTTAAATGCGAATTTCAATCATTTTACGGTAGGTTCAAAGTAAATTTACAACGTGAATATTTTTCAATTAGAAATTATGGTTACATGTGAAACAGTCATTAACATGGTGTTTAATCATAATTGAAATATGTACTACAAAATAATTTACATAAAAAGAATATGTGATTTCTAACATACTTCAATCTTTTCTTTTATCGTTAATTGAATTTTGTTTTAATATTCATCCCAAGGCTCACCATAACTGAAGAACAGTTGATGGAACTGCGTGGCAAATGATGTGAAAAGGCAGCCTAGCGCCGCAACCAGTCCGCCAACTACTGCCGTCACCCGGGTTGACTTGCGGACACAGAGAGCAACCGATACCGGAGACAGGGCTAGGGCTACTCCCGCGGACATGGCACCTAGACAACCTGGAAATAAAAAATGTTGTTAATTAACATAAAGTTTATTGGACACCAAACTAAAGATTATATTTAAGATTAATTAAATTTATCCTACTATTGTTATCGGAATTGTCACATTCAATCATGTGTCATAACATTATTCCTATATTACATACATAATTTCATTTATTTCATATTATAAGTAGGTATATAAGTCAATAACCAAACAAAACAGTAGATCTAAAAATAAAAGCAAAAACATTTTGGTCATAGTCACAAATTCGACGATAAGTAGATACAAAGATATCCACATAAACTGTGAACTAGTCCGGAGTTCGAAAGAACTAAAAATGCTTAGACTATGCAAATGTAAAAATAAAATGCTTCAAGGCAAATTTTGGAACAGGCTGTAACTTTTACCATCATTACCAGAGCTCCTCGAAACTTTCAGAGACCAATAACTTTCCCAAGTTATTATCCCAAAGTGGACATATTGGACTTTAAATGTCTCATATATTCTCAGTATTCATTTACTTAAGGGACAGTAGACAAACAAAGTATTTATAATAGTTCATTATCCAGACTCATTTGGCGTAACTAAAGGATACTGAAGTACTTAATGTATGTAATTAATTAGCCACGATGAAATTGCAGTTCGTTACAAAGTAAACATCATTTGTTGATTTATTACTGGCAGAACCTTTCAAACATTTCGATGAAATTGATGGTATTTTAATCATGAACATGAATGTGTACGTGAGGCGTCAATACATCATCATTAAAGAAAATTAAGTAGCCGTTAAGAGTGAAAATTTTCTTAATTATAGCATTAAGCATTGCGATGAACTGCGTGTTGGTATTTCATGTTTGAGCTGTACCGACGGGTGATAAAACGGTCTTAATTCGTCAATGTTAACATCCGACAACTTTACTGCAACGTTTTTCTTTTACATTTCCGTTTTTACATCGGTATTCAGTATGGCTATGTTATATAAACTAAAACATTAACCCAAATCTTGATATATTTGGGAGAAGAGGAAAGATACAAAGTAGATCGATCGTAGACAGACATTGATTCGCCGTTTATGGGTGTGATGATCTGCGACAACTGCGGTTTCATTTTCCTAGACTAAATATGAAGCTTTCAAGTAAGCCTTTGATACCGTAAGTTTAAACGAAAACGCGTAACGTAATTATTAAGTATACCAATGTGTAAAAGGTTATATAAACCATATATAAAATGATTTAATAGTCGCTTACATATTTTCTTAGTAATTTATACATTACAATTGTGATTAAATTATAGCTTTAACAAAATCCCAAACATATTAGCTATTAATTCGAAGCATTCATTCAATTGCATTCAATATGCACTCGCATTGCAATTATCTTGACATTTTGTTTAATGACTATCATAATAATTCCGAGTATCGGTAGCTAAATACGTAATTAAAATGAAGTTTATTACGATCGTATATCTGCACATAACAGATTTAGTGCTCTATTCATTTACCATCTTCAGTTTCATTGAAAGGAATGATAGATTTATTTAATGGTATAATATACAGTTGGAGCCGCGCCGCTTAGCTGTGTCCTAAATATCTGGGTGGACGTACAAATAGGTTCCTTTATGAAATTCTTAGATATTTTGTAGTGTATTTGATTGCATACTGCTATTTAAAAAATTTTACGGTCCAGGCCCTAATCATTTTTCTGTTGTCGATTTCATTTTTCATCTTCTTTTTTAGATAAAGAATGTAAAGTAACTAATAACCATGTACTTTTCCAATTATTTATAATACACGTTTTTAGCAGTTTTAAAAGGTGATAAAAATTATACAATTTTAAGCTACGCTATCATTAATTAATTAACGGATATAACATTTCTATATGATATGCGTTATTATGAATCATTATTACATATACATCCAAAATGCCATTGTAACAAGTTGCATCTCTACAATATAATCCCGCAAGGATAATAAAGAAGGATAAAGTTATGAAACTATACGACATAACCTCAAACTCGGCTACAAAAGTTGCTCTGTTTACGAGACGTACCTATAAAATAAATTGTATATAAAATAAACTGTCTTAATAAAGAGGAATCTGTGGGGACATATTGGTGAGCAAGTTTTGAAATACTAATCATACAATAATTCCCTTGTACATTTGTCTGTTAAAATAATGGGTATATAGCGAGATGGGTTTGAGGCAAACGTCTGACAAACACTTCTATTGAAAAACTTTTAGCTCGCTTCGGTAGTTTTTAAGGTTCGTTGACATTTTTAGTATAGAAAACCAACACAACTGAGTGTTGCTATTGTTACACATTTTGTTAAAATACTTGCAAAGACTTAAGACTTAGTTTCAATGTTGCTCGTTAAAAAAGTTTAAAAAGCATATATTTAATTCCGCCTTGTAGATTTCCTCCCATGTATTTATTGTAAGACTCTCTATATTCTCTTAGGTTCAATTTGTATTGATATACGACAAACTGAAATTAAGCCGTGGAAACTTAAAAAACTTTGGTTTATTTTCACATTTTTTCCTTAAATACATTCTACTCTTGAAAAGTCTTTTAAGAATGAACAGATGCCAGTTTGATGATTTGTTTTAAAATAAATGCTAAATATTGAATAAATCATGCTACAAATACTAAATAAGTATATATAAATATTAAAAATAATTCCAAATCCAGAATTACTTTTCTTGATACCACATTAAATTTTCTCATTCTAAATGTTACTTTGTACCCACAAAGACATTTTCAATGAATGCCGCTATAAAGGCAAAATATAACGTCATAAATAATGGGTAAGTTTATTCTTTAGTCGACAACAAATGCACTGGAACATCTATATTGTACTCTTGCACAGTTTTCTCAATCGTAACAGAATAAAGAGAACGCTGCTCCATGCCTTCTAGATAGCATTTCGGAGTTATTCTTATTTGTATGGAGGAAAATACAGTAAATAAAATTTAAGACAAGACAAGTAATACTTGGTTGTTTTATTAGAATTAAACAAAGTTTTATTCTCAGATGAGGTTCACGCGATTTATTGTGACTTATGACTTCATGTTGATCATATTAAGGATGTCATCCAATCTGTTTCATACAAGTTCTGGTTTTCATACAAGGGACCGCCGGAGGGCCTTTTCGTTTTCCTCACCCTTCTTAGTTCATTTCTTATTTCCTATCGGTAATCCTTTCCTTTTTCTCTACCCCTAACCCCTCTGCTAATATAACATAACAATCAAGAAAAAAAAAAAACTAATTTGAATTATTTTTAGCCATAACAGATTCTCTAACATTTTATTAATAGTTATATCGTTTTTCAAACTAAACAGGCCAACTATAAAATGAGTGTCTAATGTCTATGATGTTCTTTTTTTGTGACGAAACTTTTAACACCATCTAACACGCTTGCTTTCAAAGGGATCTGCTTGATTTATAGTGCCTTGTTATTATACTTCAATGACTTGTACCTTTCTTGAAAGTGACATTATTGATTGGAAAGAAATATTTTTTTTTTTGTTTTTATAACTTTTACTAAAGAATGTCTATTTTTCATACAAAGCTTTATTAATGTATGCATAGATCCTCAATTCAACATTAAATTAAATTTCATTATTTAAATCAATTACTGAAAGTCAAATTAAAAAGATTAAAAATTGACGTAATTACATCATTCTAACGAAAGATTTCGTACGCCCAAGTTTTAATTAATAAAAATCAGGCATCGCTTTCGCAAATTTATAAGGGTCGTAAAATTAAATGCCTTAAATTTTATCCCCTAAATTATCAAACTTATACCACAAATCATGTACGAAACGGTGTATTGTGGGAGAATTCGCAAATTATAAACGGCTGTATGTATACGTCGCTCTTATCACGCGGCCTGTCACCGAGCCGAAACATATTAAACGTCCTTTGAGATGATAAATGTATGATGAGGTTGGCAACACTAATACATATCAGTATCACCCTCTACGTCGATCCTAATAAACGATTGCCGATGATTGGCAGTTAGGTGGGCGGCCACCCGTTTCTACACTAGCCTTTTTGCCAGTCTAGCGCTTTTTGCGAATATCTCGCGAAACAGACGCTCTTTATAATCGCCTGGTTTGATTTTTTTATCGCACATTTTTTGACAGATTCTATAGTGGAAATATTTAACACGCAAATACACTTATTGTTATATATGAGCTTTTGTATTTCATATTATTGATAAATCAATTCTGCAATATAGTATTACGTTACCTGCTTAAGTACAGGAAATATATTTTTGTGACAAAATCGTTTTAAATCTGCAATCTGCAATCTCTTCTGCAAGCTCTCTTAGTTCTACTTAGTTCTTTAAATTATCAAAATACATTGTGTTCAAAACTAATACAAATCATTTTAAGAGCTCGCTCTGAACGAACAATAATCTCGTTAGATAACGTGCAATATATTTTGTTTCTAATGGAACACATTTAGGTTCCATCTCCTAAGCTATAAAGTCAACATCGTTTCCTATAAGAATTGTGGCTCAAAGCTTATCTTGACTTAATGCCACCATTTGAAGAATAAAGCAAGGTATTCCTGCCAAATGTCTACATCAACCGTATTCCGACACACTTTCAGCTTTCAAACTCATTTATTATAAGAGGAAGCATTTATATTAACAAAATAAAAGGGCTTTGATAGAACTCTTTTGATTTTAAAAATGTCATAGCATCCGCTGTCACTTGGACTGTGTGATTAATTTGTTAGATTTAGTTTATTTGCAAGTATTATTTTTTACTATGAAAAGTGATGAATCACTCAATTATTTATACATATAGAGTGATTCAGCGAAATTCAGCTTAATTTCTCATGAAAATTTTTATGTAGATTTTCTTTTCAAAGGATATTTTATCGAAAATGTTTCCAACGAGTGTTCATAAATTGCGTACGCTATAAAATTATTCATTACGTGTCTTTCGCAAGGTGATGATTAATGCGGTCGCTTATCAGACAGACGATATCATTCAATTTATACGCCGCAAGAATATACATTTGAACAGATTTGGAATTAATGTTGAATTTATGTTCGTGATATAGACATATCGTACTTTTATTTCGTAAGTCTTTAAATAGAGACGGTCTATAATTGGATATATGTTTTTATTAACAGGTAAACATTGCGGTATATCGGTACAGTCAAGTTTTTTGGATTGGTTTTATAATTTATATACCAGAATGAGTAATTAATATTTCGTTGGCGATTGATTGAAAAAGCGCAGTAAAGGCAATAGTGTAATAATGAGATTTGTTATTGTCGGGTTCGAATGAAATTTTAAGATTAAAACAATTATGATAAATATTCTAATTGGCCTGCTCATTATTTAGAAAGAAAGAAAGAAAGAAAGAAACATTTATTTACCGTATTTAAACCCGATACGATATAATGAAAACATTCTCAAAATGTGTTTTTTTAGCTTTTATGCAATATCTTAAACGGTATCAAAAGACAATCTTCTTATTAATATTCACGTCACGCCACAATCAAATCTAAAAAAAAAATCAGTCGAATGGAGAACCACCTTCGTTTTTGGACGTCAGTTGAAAATGCGACCTTTGAGCTGGTTATATTAAGTGAGAATTAGGTACATTCAATTGTTAGTTTGCCAAATATGGGGATAGTCGGTATATTAAATAGATAATCGGATCTTGAAGACTCAAATCGCACATAATGTTTTATTTATTGGCTGTTACTTTTACGAGTGTCGTGTGCTTTAGACTGTTCACCCGTATTGCGTTCAAAACCAACTCATACAGACTAGACAGATCTCTCGCAATAAAATTACTTTGGTTCTGTACTCCAGTCGATTGCCAAGAATATAATGTAGAATTTATTTATTTCATTTATTTAGTGGCCTAATGAAGATCTTATCGATGCATTACACTGGATGTAAATCTACAGTTTTATCAAAGATGCATACAAACAAATCATGAAAGCTGTGTGAAATATATAACAGCTAAGCTAATTTATTTGTATAAGGGATGGTAGCATTGCATGCTATCAGTGCACAGTGACATTATTTGACGTAAGGTTTTAAATTGCAATAATAATAATAATAATAACAAATCAGCCAGTTTTGAAGTGAAATACTAATAGAAAAAAATCCAATGAAATTGTCCAAGTTAGAAAAGCCCTCTCACACTTACGTACATAATGTGTGTAATGTATACTGTATATGTATCTGCGTTACTTAATTAAGCCTCCATTTAATTACACCTAGCACGCACAGTGATACAAGCATAGCTCTACGTAGCGCCTTCAATCAACTTTAACTACCCTTACAGCAGCATCTAATTACTGGATAGACTAAGTTGATTTAAGCAAGACAGCCTTCAGTTAAACCTATTTAAAACTTGATTAACTCAAACTTTTGCGTGGAAAATTTATTTCAAAGTTTCAAGAAAGATATAAAATTTCAAAGAATAGTTTTAATCTGCTGCTTTTAACAGTTCCTTTTTGTGATATACAGTTATTATTTTTGTATTTGTATGGCGCCAAGTCGTAGTGGTAGCTTAGTGCAAATATTTGCTCATTATTCAGGTCCATTTTTCTCCTTTTACGATGATTTTAGTACTACAGTAATGATGCTTTTTTCTGATTCAGAGATCAGGGGAAAAAAAAGGGTGAATAACGTAAATATTCGAAATACTTACGTAATATTATAAATGCGAAAGTAACTGTGTATTTCTCCGCTTCACGTCTAAACCAGTATACCGATTTGGATGAATTTTGGAACAGATAGAACAGTTGGATAGTTTTTATCCCAGTAATCCCGAACGGGAACTAACCGAGATTTCCCTTGACTACGCAGGCGGAGCCGAGGAGAAATATTATTTAAATGTTATTGTATTTATTTGATGAGTTTTGTGCTCTCCTTGTCATCTTGTATTATTAATACTGAGTTTTTTCAAGTCTGTTTATGAATAACAAGCTTCTGCCCTCAGCTTCGTCCGCGTAGCTGAAGGAAAAAGTAAACATTTCTAGTTTATATATACCATAAATACTGCAGTTTCCGTACCCCTGGGATTTCCGGGATAATAACATTCCCATTGTCCATTCTCAAACTAGTAGAGGCACTATCAAGTTACTTTCGCATTCATAATATTAGTAAAGATTATTTCAAAATCTTAATATATGAAAAATTGTTTTGAAAAAACAATATATTTACATAGTCTTATTTATGTGTGTGAAATATTGTTAGCAACCACATAAATTTGTTTAGCGAGCTCGCCTAAAAATATGTTGAATATATTTTGATAATAAAGCTGTTGTACGTAAAATATAACACAATTTATTCTAAGGTTGTGTCTCGGAGTTAGCTTGCACATACATCGGTCGTTATGATTGACTCGCTGAAGTGTGGCTACATGCAGAAATACACGTATTGGCGTTTGGGGAGGATGAAATATCTTTAGGGGTTAAACAATGAATAATAAAGCGAAAATATTAGTCACGAAAAAGTAGCAAAACTTATTAAAATCTTTATATTTATAAGTTTCAAATATACACAGGTTTCTTGGGGTATAGATATCGGAATGTAGGTGTTATTCAGGTTTCTTTTTGAATTAACGTTTTCACGTGGTCATTAGATCGTTACCTTCTATGTAATATCCCACTTCTTTATTGTTTATTTTTTTTTCTATATAATGTACATATTACGAAGATTGTCATCGATCCAAATATTGTTTACTAAAAGAAGCTTTACAAGCAAACAAATACAGTCAAGATCGTGTTGTCCTTTGTGTAGTTTCCAAATGATTAGCGAAGCAATCTTGTTAAGCCAAGGGCCAAGGACTTGGACAGTGAAAATCGTATCATGACACAACTTTCACCAACTATCCAGACTATGCGAACTTATCGTTTTACACCAAGTAACGAATACGCGATTGGATTTCGTCCAAATCCTACATTTTAGACGCATATTACGAATATATTTTATGTAATTACATCGCTGAAAGTTTGTTACGTACAATAACATTTAAGTAAGTTGGATATCATTATTTTATTTGACATATAAATGTGGGTGAACTTTTCGCCCAACCTTTCGTAGGTAAAAGACGTAATTGACGGTAATTGAACTTATTTACTCTGTAAATAATATTGTGGTTCGTAAATTATACAGCTACAATCGTATTGTGTGCCATTTTTGTGATTGAGAAATTGGACGTTGCAGTACTTTCATAAATTATAAAACGTTTATAAAACTTTTACGATTGTATGACTTCAATTACGCATCCGCTACGATTATTGTTGATTAATGAATATTATATTAATACATTTATTCAATAACTAGTAACAGTGCAATATTTTTTATTAAATAAATTAAATTTAATTAAGTATTTCATTTAATACATAATAAAAGGAAGGCACGATGCGTAAAACTGACGAATGAAATTACCTGCTTGCATTTGAACTTCGGGGCCAAATCGTTTGATCGCTTCCACAGCAAGCACTGCAGCCGCTTGATGCAAGCCGTGGGCAAGGAGCTGTGCGATCGTCGCCGCCACCGCCACCCCCCAGCCCCAGCCGCCCTCTGGGTAGTAGTGGCGAGTGAGAGTGAGCAGTTGCCTCGGGTCGAGTTTGGTCTGGCGTGCGGGCGCACCGCCGCTCGCTTCTAGCACTAGCGGCAACGATCTCGTCCGCAGCAGCGGCGCGCCGCCCGACGACCATGATTCTTCCATCAAAGCCCGCGCGCATCCTGCGCCCGCGTCCCACGCATCACCGCACCCCCCACAAACACACTCTCATGTCCGCTCAGACAGTTCAGGCGCGGAATCGGTTTTCATCATTAATACCAACTTATTAGATCCCCGTTCCACAGTAACTTTGTCGGGTCCTAGATTTAAGATATCGCCCGCCCACTTTATAGTAAATATAGCTCTATCGATTGGATATCAAGAAAACTATCAAAATAAAGAGTCTTTATCGAGAGTGATTTGACATATCTATGAGTCGAAATGTAATAACGTCTCGTGAGCGTTCGCCTCTGAGATAGAATCGCGAAGAAAACCGCGTCTCGACGCATTCGTATAAATCTTTTTAGAGTTAGTCTCCCTGTTCCAAAGTCTAAACGAACTGAATTCTTGCAAAATACGCTGCTCGCTTTACTTATCTTATTGTCTAAATGCCTTCAAGACTGTTAAGGTTATTTTCAGTAGCAATTGCTTTCTTTTATATTGTTGAATTTACTAGTGGGACAAAAATTCCAAACTGTTATTTTTGACTTTATTATTTGAAGTTTTATTTCAATAGAGTAAATAAATATGCTCAGTTATATTGACCATGTTTTTATATATAAACAACAAAGGCGTACAAACAAATAAAAACACATTTTACGTCGTATCTATTACTTCAAAAGAACTATAAAAATCTCGTTATCAAAAACTTATTTTGTCTTTTCCAAGTAATGTAGCGCGGGAATTTATTTACGAAATAAAAAATACAAAGCAACTATAAAACTGAGTTAGTATTATGTAATTGAACGGAGCTACTGACAGTGACTTGAATTTAATTTGTATCATATTCTTTATTCGTGTAATTTGTAGTCACTTACTTACGATTTGTTCAAAAAAGATCAACCAGCGGCTAGTTTTAGCCAATTGCAAACGATAAGTCACAAAAAAGTCATTTAAAAGACTGGAGTTAATTATACTGTTTACATATGGTTCTGACAAATACCTATTACTATGCATTCGACCGGAAATATATTCATTACTATAAATAAGATGAATAACAAATTTATTGACTAATTAAAAAGTGAGGTTATTTGTTAACCGTCTCCGAAGCTCAATCACTGTTCTAAAATTAACGCGTGATCTTCTTTACATCAAAGTTTTGAGCTGATTTAACCCGTTCCAGTAATAAAAAAGTTTTAAATGTCTTTTCTGTTTTCACTAACCGATAACGTTCGCGAAATAAATCAAACGATATAAATTTCGAAGATTATTAAGTGGCGATTTACTGCCGATATTGAGTTTAATACTTTTTCGGACTTGTTTTCAACTCCTGTCACTTTAACTGTTAGTATAATATTATATTATCTGTGGTTCAACTAAACTTCTTTAACAAAAACTTCACCGTCATCATACTATGACGATTAGGTGCCGCCGATTCTGAAGGTAGTTTAAGTTCCTTCTTACCTAAAATAGCATCATTTTATCTGTGCTTCTAACTAACAGCAAGCTAAGTAACAATATGTACGGTTATTAAATATCAATTCTTTTAAAAAGAATATAACAGTACTTTTCTAAATGTTATGGGAAATATTTTAGAAATCTATACGATTAGGATTTACATTCTGTCATAAACTTTGGCATAATGTCTATCATATTGTAATTTCTTATGATAAATGTGCGTTCTATTAGAGGTAGATTTCTTTAATGGAGTGGAAATTAGAGATGATTGATCTTGCGAAAACATTTTAGGATTAAACTGTATGAGCGAGAAGTATTTTTAACACTTCGTCAATATGAAATGAACCACTAAATATAGGTACGTGTTCATTTAAACAAGATAGATTGATTTCAAATAACTATAAAGTAAATCAAACGAAAATGGTTCATGATAGATATATTTTATTATATATAATAGCGTATTGTGCAAATACTCTTCATAAGATATATTTATATTTTATAAAAATTTACTGACATTCGTGAAAATATTATAAGTATATAAAAGCCTACATATTGAAATAACATATTTTCTTTATTGTAAATTATTAATTGAAGCTGAAGCTTTGTTAACTGTCTATTATTTTGGGTAAAATTTAATACAAGCTTTTATAGAGTACTTGAAGTTAAACTATTGTCGGACTGGAATAAATAAAAAAAGGTTATAAATGTGTATCCATCGCGAGTTACATACATATTGTTTATAATTTTACATAACTCCAACAATTTACAGAGAGAGGTACCAACCACGAGGACTATTTACGCGGATACACTTTTTCAACTAGGTATCATAAAAAGTACTATAATTGTATTTATGATGAAAGTAACCTGAATTTAGAGTTTTATCTGAGGTCGTTATTATCTTGTTATATTTATTTCTGTTGTAACAGATATCATTTTTATATACGTATTCAATTATTAGATAGCACACCGGACTTATGAATACTATATATACATATATTTATGAAACTAATATACACGTATTTTTAATTCCAAATCTCTTGAATTAAATAACCCTTATTTTATGAATATTACCAGATAAGTATTATTTAATAAACTATGAAATACCTATACACTAAATAGGTATGAAACACATTGAGAATAATTTCCCAGTTATTTGACTGTCCAAAATAATTATAAACGACCATGTATATTGAAACATGTAATTTTAATCGGTCATAAGAATGTTTGAATTAATTGGTGTTCTTGTACTGGGTACTGAACATGGTAATAATAATATGTTTACCAAAAATTTAATTACTAACAAGATATATGTAAGGGTTGATACAACCCGTACCAAACATACTTATGAACCAGTTTTCATACAGGTTTTAATTAAGAAATCAATAAAATATGCACGTAAATTTAATATTCAAGTCTGCTTCGTGAAACGAAGGACGAAAGTATTGAGTTGTTATTAAAAATAAGAACGATTCGCAAATTCATTCCGAAACTTTTACGATATTTTTATTTAGAGAAATAACATTTTATTCTTATTCTTACATTATTATATTAAAGTAAATAATTTTCTTAGAAGATAACAAACTGTTAAAACCAAACAGTTCTTAGGAGTTATACATAAATTCAAAATTTCATTTGATAAACATTAACAGTTTTTAAATCGTGTGGTCATACATTTCACGCCTAAAAACTAAATTCATATTTTATCGTTGTACAATATGTAATAAACGTTTCTACACTATCATTAATAAAGATTTCCCATATATCGGTGTAAAAACTAACTTGTTTGGTCCATGTTCCTAGCTTGATATTTGTCCGTCGAAAATTAATTCAGAAGATACATGATGCGTCCATTAGTGTCACATTTATTGCACCCATGTCATCAAAACAATTAGGTGAAACAAAAAAGGGGAACTCAGGGTTAATTTATAGTCCAGGCTATATATTAACTGGCTTGGGGAATTCCGGAATTTTCTAGAATATCTACCGCATTATTTTACTAGACGTATGTACTTTTATTTTTTGTATGTTCTTCCACACGCAAACTTCTTAGAAAACGCTTTTACATTAGTTACGTCATTGTTTACGATATATAATTGTTTTCTTAAATATTTATGTTTTAATTATAGTATACCTACTCAATATGTATTTTAAAGATGATGTAAAAATACGTAAATAAACTGTTTTCTAAATTTCGTTACTACAATTTCATAACGATTATTGTTCTTATATACTATTTTATATTTTATACAAATATTTAAATTTACACCAAATTTAATTTAGATTTTTATTTATTTGTTAAACTTATTTTGATCAATCGTTTTAAACTAGGTACTAGAACTTAGGTAGGAGAACTGGAGAAGACAGGATATTATTTAAATTTAAATATTAGTTTAAAATACAATTACTGTTCAATTGAAGTGTAATTATATATATTTAAAACGATATTTGATAGGGCGCTACTTTGCTGACAAAAGGCCACATGGTATGTAATAGATCAGCTTAAATAGAAACGTAATTTTTCTTCAATCGAGGTGTTTCGTTAATTCACCAGGCTTAGGACATTTACGAGCACTAACCGCCGCGTTTTATCACTCACCTCAATGCAGGAGCCAGTAAAATGAACTTTCCACGACATTTCGTTTTTAACTGATATCGCTTCTTTGAATTTTTGAGTGCAAATATTATCTACATAATGTAATATATTTTTTAAGCTTGAAAACATTTTTATTGTTGTGCCCTTTATGCCAAATGTAATGCAGTTTTTGTAAATTGTGAATATTTTTATGATTTTGAAATGATGAATCTTTATTACTCGACATTCTTGTGAAATTATAATAACACGAATTTCTTAAAATATTTTACCTCAAAACAAAAGAGCCGAAATAACATAATCACTATAATAATTGACCATTAAGGCATATTAATGTCACCATACAAATTTGAAAGCCATTTTAATGATATATAAAACCACTGTTTGGTTAATTAATACGACCGTTCGACAATCATAAATGTCACTTTTACACACTACATAATTCTTTCACGATCGTTTGAGTCCCGTGAAATACAGTGCGGGAGGGAATCTTTCTTTTATCTCGACTCGATGTCGGTGATATATAGACCATGTGCTTTTATGATATGTATCTATTAATTCACGTCGGATGTGTCTAGTCGCTTTGATAAATTAATTAATCTTGATTTTCTATCCATGTTTCATAAAATTTAAAGAGACTGCACCGGAATGAACTTAAAAAGAGCTGTTTAAATACAGCTGATTTCTTTTAAAATGAATAATAAACATATCCAAAACACTGAAGTTTTTAAATTTATTTATTCATGGACGTTGTGTATATAAATTATTTTTTGCCTGTTAAACTTTGAAAAATGATAGGCTTTCTAGTGCTAGTTTACGATTTGAATTACTGACTATGAATGTAATTTAATTGAAACGATACATTTTAAAAGTTTTGTTACACCCGGCTATTGCATAGAGCATAAATTGGAAACTTCGTATATCTGTTAGTTTTAGTAATTGATCCCGCAAAATCGTGAATTCATCGCAGTGTAGCACACAGTTCGTGCCCAATTAAACGTCGGCGAATGTGGAAATTGTGGCTTTACGACGAGCTAAATCCTAGTTAAATCTAATCAACACCTTTGCAGTTACCCATAAATTCAATTGGAACAGTTCAACCGGCAATAAATCTATATAAATATCGAAATATTGCGTTACAATTATTCATGCAGGTACCGTAGATATATCGATATCAAAAATGTGTAATATATATTGGTTAGAAATTTTATTCGTATCCTTATTTATTAGTCATTGAAAGCGATTGGAATTTTATTTCTATGGTTATTAAAACGTGTATTTTATGTTCTAGCAGTATTACCACAATTCAATAGCTGATAAACAGTAGCCTGTTTAAAATTTACATTTAAACAAAAATCGTAAAGTCTCAACATGTACTATTGAACATAAAAAGCAATGTTTATATCTATTGCATATTCACAGATGATAAAATGAGTATCCGCTTGCAAGTCACATGCGATGATTGCTACCGACGTGGTTTCATCCGTGATATGTTTGCATCTAGGTCAGGCAGACTATTAGAGACTCGATCTAGTCCTGACTCCTAGCCCTGCGTTGAGTTGATCGGATTTGACGTCCAATGCAGTTGGTATAAAATTTTGAATTTTCCTTTATCTTTATGTATCTCAGACAAATGTGATTTACTGGAACTTAATACTCAATAGCATTTAAGTTTTCTTGTGTTTGATTTATTAATTTGAGCATTTAAGTTGCAATATTTTTGACTGCTGAAATTACGCTCACTGTGCTTATTTAGAATACTTATTTAGAGCATCAAATATATAATAATTTGTAAATGATTGACTTATGATTTATGGACTATAGAGTTCAGACGTTTATTAATAGGAAATTAATTATACAATTTTTCGTCCATTAATAATTAACATTGTATATAATTTAAAGTTGATAAAATAAATCACACTAATATTATAAATGTGAAAGTTTGTTTGTTTGGATGTTTGTCCGCCAATCACGCTGAAACTACTTAACGGATTTTGTTAAAATTTGCTGTACAGACGGGGTATGAGCTGACTTGGACCAAGTGATAGGGTACTTTTAATCCCGATTGAATGTTTCCTTGGCATAAATCAGGAATCTTGATATCCGGGCGGAGCCGGGACGAGCGTTAAGTTAAGTTTAGTTGAGCAGTAAGCAGTAAGTGTTGCCTGTCCGACTTGTATCCTTGAAGTATAGCATACACGTATACATAACTATTGACACTAATAGATTTTCATCTCAACAGCTTTATGCGAATATTTATATTATTGTTATCCACCCAGCCCACCAGATTGGAGATATATTATCGTTGACGAGTTAATCACTTTTACGTCCTTATCTTGACTTAAATATCAAATAAAATTCTATAATGCCGTTCGTTATAATTTCATTTTATACCAGACTACGTTAGAAGCAGAGTTTATTTAATTCTCTATATGTATATACATACTTTTGTTGTCACACTAAAGGATATGTAAAAAAAACTAGTGTTGTAGTATATTAATCTTTATGCGGCTTCGCGATAAAGAATATGAATATAAGTATTTTAAAAAATACAAAAATCTAATTAAAAAAATAATAAATAACAATTTAGACAGATGTAACAATGAAATGAATTAAGTACTTATATACAATATAATATATTGAAGTATATTATACTTCATTTATTTGATTCTTTACCGTCTAAAACGGTATCAACAATAACCGCTCTATGTTATATCAAACTGAAACAAACTCAAACGTTTATTCATTCAACTAGATTTCCTATAGAAGCACTTTTGAATTGTAATATTACACAGTTACAACATTTACCACTGGTTCGGAAGACAGTTTCTACAGAGAAGAGCCGGCAAGAAACTCTGTAGTTGCTCTTTTAAAATAATGTCAATCATATCAATTTTATCATACCCATTAACAATCACAATTATACTAATAAATAAGTAATAATGAATAAAATTAATAATAATTATCACGGATTTCACCTTAATATACTAGCTATATCCAATTTGTTTCCCACGTCTTGCGGAACACTTAACATCAACAGTTTTGAAATTCCGTTAATTCAAACCCAGTTTGTAATTGGCTTGATAAAATTAAATATTAAAAAGTATAACGTCAAGTGTCAGACATTCACCTGGTATGGTAGTCTTGCGCATACCTCGCGGCATCCCGTAGCGTAGCTAATTAATTATTTATACGCACAATATTTGTACTTATATAAATACTAAGTATTTTTCCTACATCGTAGAGAACATGTTTGAAGTTAGCTCAGTTATGTTAAAACTAAATAAACACTTTTTCAGGACTATTTCTTACGTCATTTTAGTTAGTTTGTTATCGAAGGAAGCAGAACGGAATAGAAGCATTGGTATTAAACGTTTTAATTGTTATATTTTTTATATAAATGTGTAAGACATATTTCTAGCTTTAATAAAAGTATACAATATTACATTAAAGGCTCTCTTTAAAAAAAAAAACAAAATAATTAAAAAAAAACATGACATTTCTTCGATTAGCGAGCATTAAGATTTAATTTAAGACAATTTAGGAAACTAAAGGCAGTAAAACTCAATATGACAAAACATATGTTTACGTAGCAAGTAATTAGACTGTATAATTTCATTTAATATCTCTAAACCGGTGCTTCGATGAGATTATTATAGCTAAATACGGCGCATGATACACATATTTGTCTAGATGATATTAATTCGGGCAGAGCAATATTGTTATTGCTTTTCATTATCTGATTACAAATATCATCTATTGTTTTTTAGTGACATATAATAGTCATTTTGATTTTTAATAATATCTTATTGTATCTGCTTCAATACAGGAACACCAGGTAAAAGGTAAACGAAACATTGTCGTAAAACATAAAGCCTTGAATAAACACGAAATAGTCATATCAAAATAAAGTTCTGTGCGAATCCGTTTGGCCACAGCTCAAAGGACAGGACGTGATCAGAAAAATTTGGCATTGCCTATTCATGACTTCTGTACATATGGTTAACTTTTCCACTAACATCCAAGAACATTTACGAAGTTAAAGTATTTCTTGGATTGCTCCGCTTTCATGGTCTCGCTTTCTTGAATTTTTATTATTGCAGTAGGTACAAGTATTGCCTACTGTATAAAATTAGATTACCTTTTTTAAATTGTGGAATATATTACCGTGTCCTCATGATAGCTAGTAAAAACGGAATTATTACAACGTAAATTGATTTAGTAAGTCTTATGACCATATATATGACCATATATTAAATAGTATAACTAACATAAAGTTAAAAATACTGGAGGGTATAAGGTGGTAATTTTAAAAATGTACTGTTCATAGACACTTGTAAAAGTTTATATTTGTGTATTTTCTTTCAATCGGTTAACATACGTCGTCTATTCTAAGTTTGCTTAAATATGTAAAGCAGATGGCTTTAGGTGTTTTAACTCATTGTCTTTTTTTGCACAAAGCTGTTACGTCCTGGTGAACTGGCATCTTTAGAACTACAAGGCAGTCGAAAAATCTCGGAACACACATACGCTGTACTAGGTACTATGCTAAGCGAGGTAAACCGTGTGTCCTGTTCGCCTTCGTCTTTGACAATAACGGATCGCTAAAATGAGTTATAATCCGGTTTAGTTTAAGCAATATTTATGTACAAATATACACGTTACAAATATATTCGTTAATCATTTTTAATGTCCTTTTATATAGAAGTTAATTAGAAGTTCATGTAATGTTTTATGTATTTGTAATATTTATACTATTTTGGTGTCATGAGAAAAATCTCATGCAAGAAAGTTTTTATATCGGACTAAGGTAAAGTTCCATAAGGGAGCTATTATATAAATTGAGAGGAATATTATGCACTAGCTTTCCACTTTCGGGGATTAAAGGTTTAGTACCTGATCAAGGAGCAGTATAATACTTTTAATGACTTAAGAGGCATTTAAAACCTAGTCAACTGTTTAACCTTTGAACAAAAATTTTATTTAGAAACGTGTGTCTGTTTCTTGAAACCTATCCACTAGGCACTTTATTTTATTTTTACATAAAAACGGACAATCCGAACATAATAACAGAAATATAATTTATACATAACATTTAAAAAATATTTAATGTGCGTAAATGGTCTAGTAACTGTTTTATGAAGGTACTTTTTTAATATAATTTTTTTCTAATTTAATACATTTAATAACAGATTACGATTTTTTTTTAAAGTTACATAAAATTTTATTAAATTGATATTATCGTTAAGTAACAACAATCCTCCCATATCTAAGTGCTTTGTGTTTTTTCTCTATATGCATAATTTCATATCGGAAAGACATTTACGGTTTATTTCTTGTGTTTTCCTTAGATATCTAAATCGACTGCTATCAAAAACTATCTTTACGACAAAGGTGTATTTTTATTATTAGTACATACACACATTATTTTGATTTGAAATAGAACATATAACTCACAAAGTAACAGTGGTTAAGTTGAGGTTTTAATAGATTTTAAGAATCTTAATACATTTTTAGATACTCTATTTACGTGTAATATTGTCTCAAAGAAGTACAGTATTTGTTTATTTATCCATACTTATGAATGGAACAACTGTTATCTTAATTATTCCTTAATTGAACGGAAATAAAGTGGCCCAGATTGGATAATAAAAGTGCTAATAACGAGTAGTTATTGTATGTATCGCGATAAATTTTAGCATGGAAATATATAACTTGTTTTAGATATTTATGGGTTCGCCTTATAAGTCTGAAGTCAGTGTTTGAGGGAATTTATACAAGAAATATAGGCGTTACATTCACAATCAAGACAAGATTGTTCAACGTTTTATTAAGAGCATCACGTCTTGTACGGTTTTAAAAGGCCGCTTTCAATAATGTACCTATTTAGCGCAATATTTATTAAGTTTGTTTTTATATATTTATCTTGAATCATGATATATTTATATTCATTTTCCAAATTACTGCAAGTGAAATCAATAATTACATTATTGGTAATATCAATAGAGTAGAAGTGGGTGTAAAAAATTACAAATTTACTTTCAAGTCTCGTTTTCTCGTAGATTTTTAAATATTGTATATTATAACTAAGTACAATTTATAGGTTTGTGGTAAGTTATCGGAGACAAAATTTAGTACTAAATTTAGTACTTAATCGTTTTGTGTAGTATATATATATTAATGATTTTTAGAATGTTCTCAACTAATGGAAATTTTCTTGTATATCAGTTTCTGATTATGCTCTCTTGATATCCAAACTATAATAGGTTGGGCATGCTAGCTAATGAACTGTTCACGCAATATTGATTGATCCCAGAGCTTTTGGCCATGCCTCCAAAATTATTATGCAAGTGTATAAAATAAGTGAATGGTGAGCCTCTAGACGCAATAACACGTGCTCAATCGTGATTCTATCATAGAGGCACGAGTGATCAGTTTGAAAAACGACCGGACCCAAAGCCATATGTTGCCAACTTACACACCAACTGTATAGGGCACTTCACACTATAGCGACACTTATTTATTCAAGTGTGTATGAAGTAAAAGTTCGCGCGGGTTGCATAAAGTTTGCGAGTAACTTTCGTCGGCGTTTGATATCGTTCGAAACGTAGGCGACTGGCTCGCAGCTAGCGCGCGACCGTAGCGCCGTCGTGTGGAGCTTACACTGATTTTTTGTTGGAGGCATCGCCGCTGGCTTGCCGCCTGCTCCAGATTCGACGGCCGGTGTAAACGCGACTCAAGTCTATTATCCTCCCGCAAATGTCGTACCCACATTAACACATACCTCATAGCGTGCACTAAGCTCTTTCAACTAGTTGGATTACTTCACTTACCTGTTGTGCTACGTGTCCAATACAATTACGTACTAATGCCATTTCGTAATCGATACATTCGATATTGGCTCTTATTAGTTCCGACATCTTTTGAGGTCTTCTTATGGTCCTATTCTGTTTTGCCCAAACTTTCGTTGATTACCGTATGCTAATTTTGTTGATAAAACTGTTTCGCTTAGTGTTAAATGGTAATGAATTAGTGGCTATAATTATATATTCTACATTTCATCAAATGCCTTCAGTTATCTTGCTTATTACTTTATATATATACTTGTTTTTCAAATCGGGTTACATAATAAAAATGAGTATTGGTAGCTCATCTGAAAATACCTTTAAAATAAAAGACACCTTCACATTACGCGGTATGTAAAATAGAGCTAATATTGTACTTGATCAAAATATCACGTTATTGTTTGACCTATATAGATAAAAATATACAATTTAGGGGCTTTATGGTAACATAATATCATGTTGTTTGTTATCAGCGGTAGGTATATCTACGTAAACCTGTCATATTAGTTCCAATTAGGTTGTCGTTACGATTGTAAATAAAAACGCATTTATTTGGAATAATGTTCACGTCTTGTTTGTTAAATAATCTCAGATGAAAACACCTTTGTGCCGAGGTTAAATAAATCCCCTAGGAAATCAACGATCTCAAACAAATTTTTAGTGCAATATATCTTATGGTAATATATGAAACGAATGAAGAAATATCGAAAGTCACCATTAATCAGCCTGAGTTATAATTAAGTTGGCCGCCGTGCTAGGAAGTGATCTCCGTCAGCTCAAGATAAAGATGTTTTATGAAGTTGTGAAACCGAAGTCCCTTTAGAAGATTATATTGAATTTAAATAAATGTCGGTAGAAATGTACGAGACATGATGTCAAACAGCCGACCGATATCTGAGAAGATTAATTTCGTGGAGCATTTTGCAACTGTCTCGAGTGTCACTATAAATATTTTAGCTTTTACTTCATATAGCGAATACAAACATTGTACATGCCTACATGCGAGAGATCTGTACTTCGATCAAAATGTATTTGTGTGTACACAATTGAAACACTAAGAATGTTTAACCATAATGGAACGCACTTTGTAATGTCTGAAACGACAAAAAATATTAAAATTTACACAAAAGAATTTGTTATTTATATGGATCGCCGCAAGAGATAATAAGTGGAACGTGCTTCAATTGTCTTTCTTCTGTTAGGGGCAAAGCCTCTCGTTATATTGACATTTTATAAGCACAGTGTTTCGTATATATTTGAATTGATATTAAGAAAGGGAAAGAACAATTTCTTAGGTGGTATCAAGTATGTCAAAAAGTAATAAGAAACAAGCTGCGCTTTTCACTAGACGGTATTGCTTGCAATTAATATTGTTATTTGCTGGGTTTTAAAAAGCTTTCGAAACAATTCTGGTGTGTTATTGAATATTGGGTGATATGTGACAGCTGCGTTTGGCCTTATTGCCCAACGAATGAGTAGAAAAACGGTTGTTATTGAGAATAATTAAGCAATTTGTGTAAAATGTTGTTTAATTAAAATGCTGCTGTCCCCGTATTGTTGATTTATATCTGTAACTTATTTCAGTCAAGTCGAAAGGGTGCTTGCGTGTTTTGATGAATTGAATTGAATGTAATCCACATATAATTATAAGATTGATTACAAAAACAATTATAAAAAAACACTCTCCACTATTTTTAGAATTAATCTGCACTTTTTCAATGGTTCTTACTTCTTACCTGTTAATTATTTTTCTAAAATTGCACCAGGCTACTTTTGCAAATCCTTATTATAATGACATAATATTATATATAACAAATGTAATCGCACACATGAAATTTTAACTCAGTAATTTCAAGAAAGGATCTCTTACAGTTAGCTCTCTCATCACTTTCACCAGATTCCTTTCAAAGCTTATTTATAAAGATAATTTTTATCACGTTAAATTTGTTTGAATCGTGTTAAATTTGGACATTATATTCTTCACGAAGAGCACTTACCGCATTTTGACATTTTCATTCATACGTGATGCGTTTTTATTAAATTAGAGTGCCGAAATATAATTTTAAAAGCTTCAATTAATTATTCGCAAAGTTATAAGCGAAATGTCACGATTTTGAATTTATTTTGGGAAAATGCATTAAAAATATTTATAAAACTGATTTTGGTAGTTTTTATGCATGTTTATGTATATTATGTATCTTTATTATGTATATGGATAAGTGATTTAAAAAATAATGGAAGTAGATAGCTACAACATCAAAACTGTTACAACTTGAACAGTTAAGCGTTGTTTGAGGTGTCTTTGAAGTATCACAGATACTTCTGTTTTTGATTCAACTGATATTATTCATTTATCGAAGGAAAGTTAAATCCAATTCTAAACTTACTGTAGAAAATTTTTACCGAATGCTTGGCCAGTATCGTTCCATACTTTTAAATTGTTGAGACGGTTCAACAAAACAAGCCATTGGTTAATGCCGTACTTGTTAGATAAAATGTATAAATCGTCACTTCTTTCTTAAATTATAATGCTTTTTGATTAGCGGAAACCGCTTGAAATAATGTGGAATGCTGCAAAATATTTTACAGTAACTTTACAACGATAATATTGGAGTGTCGCCAAAAGCATTATCATTGCACTCATACATGTAGTTTCTATTTGTATTTAAATACAAATAATTCACATTTGGTACGGATAATAATTGCAATGGAACAATAATTGATACATTATTATGTTTTTATTTATATATTTTTTACATTCTCACTTATCCGCAGCAACCAATACAATGTTGATGATGATTTGACTGTGGTTAATTCATCATCATCATCATCATCAGCTCATACGTGTTCCCACTGCTGGGACACAGGCCTCCTATGGGGGTTCAGGCCATAATCTACCACGCTGGCCAAGTGCGGGTTGGCAGATGTCATATGTCGACATAACTTTTGATTATTGGACATCCCGGTTTCCTTTACGATTTTTTTCTTTACCGTTTTAAGCAGTGGTGCAGATGAATTGAAAAATCAGTTTATTTCCTGCATGCTCGCATGGTCTCGAACTTAACTCGACTTATCGATTTTGAAGTCCGATATCATTACCAGTGAGCCACCACTGCTATTTGTGGTTAATTAAAATATATAAATTATAATATATAGAAAATCGAACAATGGAAATTACATCTAATATTTAATCTAACGCCCAACAAGGAAGTAAAATAACTGAGCTAACCTTTCATTTGAAAATTTTAAGTCTTAGCGTTCGTTTCTTAGAAGAAAAAAAATTATTTTGATAGATGTCAAGGGAGTCGAATCTTAACTCGGCCGCTATTTTGAAAGAAGTGGTGCAATGGGTTTTCAAATAAGGTGAAGGCGGGAAAATAGTGGCGTCACAAAAATTGGGAATTAAGCTTCCACTAAACCATACAAAATAAGCCATAATATTATGCATCCCCCCTTAAACTTAAAAGCCACAATATAAATAAATTTCAGGAACAAGACTTAAAAAATATAGACAGTGAAACAGAATTCTCATTACGTCTATTCCAGCACAAAGTGGTCTCTGTAATTAAAGCTCGGCGGAAAAATTCTTATTTTTAGGTTGTTTAGAGATAAAGTGCGCTTAAGTTAAAATTGGATGTCGTATACAATTGAAAGGAAAATTAATTAAGTTTGTAAGCCACGTTAAATGGAATGATAATGCATTTTTAGAATGTATCGCTTGTACTTTGATCTCTATTGAAAAATTATGATAGTACACTATTTGAAGTTATTTTTCGTTTCTCAAAAGATAAATAATTTCGTAAATTACAAAAGCTATTTACAATGCAGATATAAATTAATTTTAATCTATAGGAAAGCAAGTAATATAAATCATATTAATGTAAGTACTTTATTCTAATAACTTACGACTCATGGGTTAAGGGAGGGAACAAATTTTCCTGCATTTCACCCCTCTCTTTTTTACTTTTTGAAACCTATAATGCATATTCTATAAAAGCGTTTGTCTATTTACGATAACTGAATAAACAATGTTTTCTGTATTATTTGATGTATCTATAAGACTTTATTAAATAGTTTAATGTTTTTTTCATTTGTTAAAAATAAAGGTCAATTATTACCCATCATAATTAGCCAGTGAAATCTTTAAATCCCCAATCTTATTAACAATCAAATAGGGAGACAGCGAAATTGGACTCGATTCTTAGTTATAATTCCACACACCAAATCCCTATTTAATTTTGGTTATTCCGTACATTCAGCAGTCTGCAAATCGTGATTTCTACGAATCCCTACAGTTTTCTTTCGAGTATTAGTCAGTTAGAATAGTCAGTGTGTTCTTCGTGGAGTGACAAATGAAATTGTACTCGCTATTGTTGTAGGACAATGTACCAAACGTTATGTGTTAATTAACTCATGCATAAACATGATGTTAGCGGTCTCATAGAGAACTTGAATCGCTCCGACTGAATTAGGTGCAGTCATTGGTATGGACTTTGAAAGCATTCATGTATTGAGTATTGATTTAGTGAGGTGACGAGTATATTTTAATTATGATTATATTTCGATTTCTTCTAGCATTATTTAATTTCGAATTCACAAATATTATCAAAGTGTATAGTTATTTATAACGTGTAACGCAATAATATATCTCGTAGACCCTGTAAGAAATATAAAAGTTAGGGGAAGCATAAGCATTATATAGGAGCGCTTCATTATCGTTATGTTTATTACGTATATGTAAACGTTTTTGTTTGAGATCTTGTTTATTTATTTATTTTATTTATAAATGGTACCTTACAGATAATTTTACAGTATCTGATTAATTATCACAATAAATACGCCAATAACAAGGCACACCAATAGCTGGTTAAATATAAGTGACAAATAATTTCTAAAAACGTTATTTTAAGTGTAGATTGTGAAATCAATTGTAGTATATAAGAAAACTTAACTCAACTAAATATATAAAACTTATTAGATTAGAAAACAAAATGTTTGAGTTTAACCGCGGTTAAAGTTATCTCTTATCTCTTTGCTGACCCTACAAATTAGTTTTCAACGCGAGCAAGATGGAAACACGCAATCAATCACAGCTGTCAACAAAATGAAGATGCGTTTTAAGATTATGCGTGGAAAACAAAGTCGCTGTCAATTTTCATTATTTACGAGAAATAAATTACGTGAGTTGGCGTATTTATTGGCAATTATAAGTTATTCCGTGTCTGCGGTGAATATGCTTTGTGTGGATTAAGAAATGCCTTAGTGAGAGTATAAATCGTAAGGAACATTTATTATTATTCCATTTTGTAGATGGAGTTGTGTATTGTATATTAAATTAGCTTTAGTCCGTTGCTTCGCTCTCGAATCGCTAAGCTACACGACTCTTGATCCATTTGAGGACACAAAAAATATAATAAAAATGGATTCGGCCGTTTAAGAGAAGTTTTTTTTTTTATGGCAGGACAAGCAAAGGAGCAGGAGGGCCACCTGATGTTAAGTGGTCACTACCGCCCATAAACACTTACAAAACTAGAGGTGTTACAAGTGCTTTGTAAATTACAAGTTCAGGCAGTTTGAACATCCTCAATATGAAATGGAAAGCATTTCAATAATAGCGAATAGAAGTATTTACGGCGCAAGAGTGATTCATAACAATAAAGTTATATTCGTCCTACGCGTATAATACGCAGCATGTGTTAGACATTCAGAATACCTTACGCAGTGCTTCTAGAAAATACGCGAAAGTTCACTTAAATTTTATTTTACTGACTTCGAAACGCTTAATGGCTGTCTATAACTGTAACTTTAGTTGACTTCAATAAGATATTAAAAGTTTGTCTGTGATCAGTATTTATTATGGGTATAAATGTATTAGAAAAGGTTATCCAAATTACTTTTCGGTTAAAATGAATAGTGATATTGGTTTTGCGGGAGAATTATTAAGTATTACTTGTAATTGTACTGAAATATACGTTATTATAAAATAATTCCTTTCAGCATGATACACAATGACATGGAGTTGTAAATTAAAAAAAGATAATTTGAAATATGCCAGCTATACTAACATTACATTGTACTAATCCTACAAATATTGAAAATGCGAAATTTTGTAAGGATGTGTGTGTGTGTTTGTTGCTCTTTCACGCAAAAACTGCGTAACCGATTGCAATGAAATTTGGTACGTAGGCAGCTGGACAACTGGAATAACATATTGGCAACTTTTTATCCCGATATTCCTACGGGATACGGACTTGCGCGGGTGAAACCGTGGGGCGCAGCTAGTCTCTTATATTTGTAATCGGACATCCTTTTTTGTCATACATTATTAGATATCGTATGATATAAGGATATTTTATATGTTTAACAATTTTTTTTCAGTATATTGTAACCAAAACACTTTTCTTCATTATTTTTTATGGTATGTAATTATAAGGTCATTATTTATTGCTTCAGAATTTGAAATATAAATTTATGCAAATTTCAATATCTATCATACACCTATAGCAGAATGAAATTTCCTAACAATTTAAACCGAAGAAGTAATTTAATCTCAGAGTTGAACAATTAGGTTTAATTGAATTACGTCAAGTTTCAATTTAAATATTTCTAACTTAGAAATCTTGTATTGTTAATAGCAATTTTATTTTACACCGCGGAGACCGAGTGTTATGTATTAGTGTGACAATAATTCAATATTGTGTTACTTTGAACTCTTCGAAGATGTCTCGTTTATGAGTATATTTTTTGTATCAAAATGTTTATTATATAGTTAGATCATGGAATAATATTTGCGCCTATTTTATTTTAAGACATTCGATGAGCATGTGTTTCTCATAGTCTACGTGTTTTTGATAGGTGTCTTATCTTGAAACCGGACTTTGTTTATGACATACGTAAAAATTTGTTTTTGAAAAGAATGGTGCTTTTTGATGTATTATAGAATAATACAAAAATGTTAACAAGGTTTTCTGATATTCAAATGAGTTAGTTTAAGGGCAAAAAGTTTTATTTTATACAATTTTAAATGAATGGATTTATGTCCTGTGAGCTTGCCAACTTGTTTTGTCTATATTGTCTTTATCAGACGAGTATAAAATTTGATGAAGGTTCTTATGTACGTATGAAAAATTTAACTTTCTGGGAATAACATGAAATGCGTTGACGTGATTTGCAACATGGCGACTAGACTATTTAGTTTAATAATTAGCAATAAATTTTTGTACGTACCCATGACCTTAGATGTATGAAAAATCGGTTTATGGATAAAATCAATAAAACAGTGTTTTGGTATTTTATTTTTATGTTATTTTTTATTTATTACTTGTATGTGATATGAGGACTATTTCTACGCGTAAAATTTAAAATTATGTGTTTACAGCGCAGTGATGCAACTATAGTGTTATTTGTCACAATAGAATAAAATAACTTAAAAAAATATGTGTCCGTCTTTTTTCTATGGCACCTGGGAAGCCTGATATTTGTAACATTATAATTAATACATCGCATTGGTGTATTAAGCCCAATAACATATATTCAAATGCAACCTTAAACTCTGTAGCATAAAGAATAAACAATTTAAATTGTCTTGAAAATTGTCTCTGTGAAAACTGTTTAAAGTACTAAGAATGACTGCGATTAATATCAGTACAAACCAACAGAACGTCGTAGAGTCCCCGGATGCAATTTTTAATAGAATAGGAAGCATTAGTTGCAAGCATTCTCTGGCAATGGCGGAAATAAGAGGGCAACTTTTTAAGCTTTCTATTTAATTAAATGTTACATAATTATTACCCATACACAATGTTGTATGTACTAATGTTGTTTTTAACTCAAACTCTTAACTTTTTTATTCATGTAAAATTTTACAAGTATTTATGAAGAGTCATTCTTTAAAACTTCCATTGACTCGGAATGTTGGTAGGAGCACCGAGAAGAATTATCAAGGAATCAGTAGTAATTTTTTTTAAGGATATTACAAATATAGATAGTTATAGTTATAGATAGTTCATAGTCCAGTTTTTATCTGAGTACCACGGCTCGGTTCTAGACAGTATAAAATCGAGCATTGCTTAAAGAACTCTGGAATCAAACGCGGAAGCAAAAATTAATTTTCTTTTAATTTATTAATTCATAGTCTCTTGGTAATCTGAAATTATTGTGAACATTATGAACCTTCATAAGCACATTATGAAGCTTAGTTACATAATAGGTAAGATTCAATTTAATTAAAAAATGTTGTTATTAAACACCCCCTGATTCAGGCAGAGTTCATAATTGATTCGAATATAAATTAACTGCAGCATTATACCTCTTATGATTTACTGTTTCATTGAACCCAATTATTGTATGAGTTTCCTTGTTCTTCATAGATGGATACCCTGAACGCTTTAACCCTTATCTAGGGGTCAATTTATATTCTTACTCTGCATTATACTAACCTAAGATACCTTTAGATGCATTTCCATGAAAAATAGTTGTTGTTAATGTTACGCCATTACTATTTTATGAGGGTTGAAAGTTATTTCATACATGTACATTACTTGTTAGATCAAGCAATCGACATTTGCGTAGTGAATTATAGTAGGTAGTGTACGTAGGTAGTGTACGTCGAATAGAGCTGGAATAATAAATTATCATTATCAGTATTGCTTTGTTTACAAACAATGTTTCTGTAACATAGTGAGTCCATATTTAAGGGAGCCTCAGAGACGATACATTCTATGATTCTATATAGAGAATGTTACATGCATCGTCCATAAGTCACGCGGAGAATCGTCGACGCATATGGCGAACAAATTAATCTTATTGCGGAATACGCGTGCCCGATCAAGAATGCAATTGGCAGAGCAGTTTAAGATATTTTTAAAGTATAAAAAAGTAGGTAGGTGGGTATTTATTTGCTATTATTTAAATATTATCCTAAATTTTAGCCATGCATTTATTAAATCTGTTTGACAGTTCATTATTAACGTACTTGTCTATGCACAAAACAGTTTGTTTTATAAGAACGTATTTATGAGCACACTATATCTTATCCTGAATTAGATCACACATTGCAATAAAAACTGTTTGTTAGGAGAAAATAGACTCAGTTGTAAGAGACAATTGACATATACTGCTTGTAAGAGTAGAGGATATAGTCACGTAATTTAACAACAATTGAATAAGGATAACTATTAAGGATAACTATATAAGATAAGGATAACTCTACGCACTATAATTAGTTTAAATTATACATTAATTATTATTTTTAGCAAAGAACTAAACTCCCATCAAATTGTTAGATATAGTTCTAATTAAAATGGGGGCACATGACAAGCAGCTTTCAAATAAAACAAGAATCAGTAAAATTGGTTCACCCAGCAAAATATATATTAGGTAGAAATAAACAAATACGGTCGACTTAATAACCTTCTCCTTTATGTTTGTTAAGAAAGTATACATTTTGAAACTAAATTTCCCAAAACAAGTGATGTGTACAAAATAGGTCAACGGAGATACAATACACATGTATGACTAGTGAATTAAATTTATTGCTGTTATCTATCCGCAATTGACAAACTTCAGTCCTTGGAGTATTCACGCACTACGTACTATCGGGTCGTCATAAATTGTTTGTTATTGCCTTAAGTAGTATTTTATGACGGTATTACCCTGGTTAAGGGCATTCATTTGATATATTGTATGTCGTCAATCGTACACAATGCGACGTGTCAACAATGGTAAAGCGTTAAGGTGTGAAGCGTGTCAAAAATGATTGCGATCAAAAAATTAAGAGAACGTGAATTATTCGTGCCTCAGAGATTGTTTAAATCAACTTAAGGGGAATAAGCGTGGCAGGGTCTTATTTGTTAACATTTATTTATGTGAAGGTTTAATAACTTAATAATACGTAAATTTTCTTCGAGTTGGTTGTAGCTTATTGACCAATTTAAATAACTCTGACTGACTGATATAGTGATCTATCAACGCATAGCCCAAACCGCTGGATGAATAGGCATTTTCTAAGAAAGTGTTTTGATAAATTCTACTCCCAAGGGGATAAAATAGGGAAAAAGAGGGAAAATAATAGGGATCATGAAAATTTATTAAGATTTCGCGGGCGAATCTGCGGGCAACAGCTAGTACGTTTATATAGCTAAAAAAATATCTACATAGTTAATGTTATAAAGATATCACGACTCAAGATTTATTTAGAACTGTGTTAATACAGAGGTTACGACCTCTTTGACATGTGGCTGTTAATAGTTGCGAATACAACAAGCACTTAGATTACCCTTATCTTTTAACTGATTTACTGATATTGCTGAAGGCATACACTACTTTTCCATTAACCCAGAATACGTTGATAGGTCTGTCTTCCGGTTTAAACAAAGTAAGCAACGTGAGCGTGGTGTTACATAAACTTATCCCTTGCAAATTGGAAATGTTTTTGGGCAGATATATAAAATTTTCTCTTCCACATATGAAAAATATAATCATTGGTTATAAGTTATACATATTTAACACTAGCTTTATGCTCGCGGCTTCGCCCGCTCAGTCAAGAAAATAAAATTCTTCCTCGAGTTAGAATCTATTGCTGTACATAATGACATCCAAATTGTTTTAGCAGTGAACGCGTGAGAAAGAGAGAGACAGACGAGAGTTATTTTCGCCTTTATAATGTTATGAGGGATTACGAAATAATTCGCTTTTCGCTATCAATTAAAATTTTATTTGTTGATTACATTATATTCCATTTTTCTTTTTTTATATAAAGGCTTTTCAGTCAGGTAATTATACAGGGGTAATGTAATTAATAGTCTCAACGCATATCAAACAGTTTAATCTGACTTTCAATGTGGTAATTTAACGCGTCGTTTAAAATTGTCTTATTCCTAATACTTACGCTTTCAGTTTCGAAAGTGTTATTGGATGTCTTCATTGAGACAAAATGTCCCTAAAATGTCGTAAAATTTGCTATTCCAGACGTGTTGAATCAGCGACAATATTCACAATTTAGTACAAATTAGATAGCGACTCGTAATGAGTACCACTGTTTACCATATAAAGCCTTTACATGTAGCTCTATCCATCTTTATATGTGATTTATGTCAAGGATCGGTTATGATTTATAAATGAATAAAAATCAACTGAGAGATTTATTGTTTTCTTTTTGGTTTATTTTACTCATATGTCCATATTTGTTGAAGATAATACATTTAATGGTGACGGATCGCGTGATTCTGTCAAGGATATACATGTTTGTTTTACACCCGGCGATATTTATTTACACATAAATACATGTACCTTTAGTTGTTACATACTAGTGTTCCTTTCGCTTCAAATAATCGTTTAATCTACGTTCCAAATGTTTCATATGTAACGGTTAAACGTTCTTGTCGATACGGGCCATTGAAAAATTTAAAATTAACTAATTACTTCAAAGGCAGAATCGACATTTTTTGCTTCGTAGCCGTTCGTTTATTCGAAAGGTAAAGGAGCGAGCTTGAAGTTAATTTATACGACATTTGAGTGATGGAGATTTTGACATGCGTTTTAAATCATTCAGTAGCCGAACCCATTAAGACTTTATCTCATATTATCTCAAATATTCGAACACACCTTAAAGCTTTTAATATTACGGTTTATTCACCGTTCCGCCTTGATGTTTTCTGAATATTGATAAAGATTTTATGCACTTATTCTACTTCACCATTGGGATGTGTAAAGACACGCAAGGAACGCAAAACAAATGCGGTTTTCATGTTTTCATCATGAGGGGTCGTGGAAATTTGCATTTAGATTTTACGATTATATATCTACTATTTAATACTCATTTAATGTAGTAAAATTTTTAAAGCTCTCCTTCGGCTGAAAGTGTACTCTGAATAAAACGGAATTGTTTGCCTTAAGGTGCCCCTCATCTAAAATTATGCTTTTATCCCTAGAATTATCAATTCTGCTACACAAACGAGCTTTCCTTTGGAATTTTGTCATATCATCATATATATTATGGAATTTTATGATATCATCAAACGTGCTTTAGTTCGTCACATAATTGGTTAATGTATTATGCCGTAAGAACACAGAAATGTGTGGGCCTATAGGCAATTTATACTAATAATACTAGATACTAATAACGTTAGTTTAGGGACTATCTAAAAACAGCACAGTGTGTGCATAAATAAAGCGTAGTTTTTAGTTATAATTATTATAAGTATCATTTTTCAAGGTCACTCCTGACTGAAGTCCGCCCACATGTGACATTTCAGGAGCACGAGGACCGTTTTGGTGTTTCCGTGGTACGTATTAAACTCAGTATTGATGGTGGGTGGATGGTATGGTTGTATAGAAATTATCTTCAAGACTGTTCATAACAAAAAAAGAACGTAATGCTTTACAAATCCAAGAGTGGTAGTGGTTGTGATACTATTAATCAGTCACCATAAAAAATGCTGAGAATCTTTCTCGTCGAAAGTAATATTAGCGCATTCATTATCATTTAACTTATTACAAAACTTATCTTATTTAAAGTTTGCGTGTGAAATCAAGGGTCGATAGCAGGAAACAGCTGCAATCTAAAGATTTTACACCTCACTGCCCTCTTTAAGTTTGCGTTTTATGTGCTGCAAAAAGTTAATCTTTAAAACCCGTTCCATGCTCAATAAAATGGGACTTAAACTAATACAACCACTTAACGTGACATTTGGTGTAAGCATTTATAATAATCGTCAATAAAATACGATATTTACTGCCATAATATGTCCAAATATCGGAAATGGTGTATAGTAAATAAACATAGTTAAACAGAGTAAAGGAAACTTATATATGAAATTATTATATTGTCACTGATGCTCGATAAGTGTACAAAGTTTGAAATAAATTATTTGTCTGCTTACAGTAGGTCAAAATCGAGTCTAAGGATAGTCGGTCACATACAAGCATCAACAACAACAGATAATAAAAGCGTGTCAAAATCCGATTTGTTTTTCTATACTAATATTATAATAAAAAGGATTTTTTTGTGTGTTTGCATTACATGTTCTCTAAAACTACCGGACTGACTAGTTCACTAACTTGACAGAAACATTATTCCTGAGTGGCATAGGCTATATTTATTTTTGTTTTCATATAATTATATCAATCATACAAACGCCGTTTCGTTAAACTATCGAAATGAAACATTTTTCCAGTTAATAAGTCCAGTTAAATAATAAGTCACGTTTGTTTTTGGCTGCATTCGTCTGTATAGGAATTTGTTGAAAGTATTCTGTAAAGGCTAATTACAGGCGCGTATAAAAGCAATTAAACATCGTGAGGAATTAAGTAATTAAGACGCAACACAATCTTTTTATAAATGTTACTTAGTAGTTTTTAAAACTGTTGCAATTGTAATTTTTAGAAGAAACCTTATAAGATATCTTTTTCCTTACCCTTCCCAGTCTTTTATCAGTAGTTTATTCCTCCCATCAATCCTTTCTTAATCCCTTCCCAATTTAGAGTCGACAATCCATTTGTATAGGCGTAAGGTCTGCAATCCTTATGTCTCTCCAAATGTTCATGTGCGGTGGTAGCCCTTACCATCAGGCGACCCATTGCGTCTCTGACATAAAAAAAAAACATAAAAAACCGTTTGTTTATTTGGAACAATATAAAAAGTCTTGCCAAAAAAAATGTTTATAATTAAGCAATTGCGTATCAAATGTACTTTACAAAAGTATAATGTACAAAAAAAATATGCGTTGGCCGGGAATCGAACCCGGATCAACTGCTTGGAAGGCAACTATGCTGACCATTACACCACCAACGCAGTTGAAGCATTAACTATTTCATCCATTCACATACTCGATGTTTTTTTGTTCACGTGCCTAGTAACATTGTCGCCGTCAGTTGTTTCATGATATTTACTCAAGTGTACCTTACAACAACTATGAAATGGTAATTATAATATGAAATGGTAATTAACAAAGGTACCTAAATGGCTAAGGTAAGTATAATATAACGAATACAATTTAAAAAATAAATTATCCACATCACTAATATTATTTTTAGAAACATATACAGTAATATATTCTATATTAATTACCTTCATATCACGGCTGTTCGTTCAGGTATGATGGCGATTTACCTATATAATTGCCTAATTTTGAAACGCAAACGACATAAATATATACAAAGAGCCTTGTCCGGGAAAAAATAAAAATCAAGTTAAATATCTCAAAGCAAAACAAACGAGCTCAATTTTCAATTTGTTACTGAGGTAAGATAATTGGTTTTTGTGACAAAATTCATGTTATTATCTCCCGCGAATGTTTTAATTGGCGGCGTTAATGTAGCTCAGATAATCATCGTACATATATTTTTATAAGGAATCTCTGGAACTTATGTGTACGGTTAATTACTATATTGAGTTTGAGATTTGAGACTTTATAAACTTACAATATTACTTTTTAGTTGTAGGCTTTGTAACGATTCCTAATAAATAGAAATACATGAAATTATTAAGTAGATGGGTCACACGATCTTCAGTGTTCTTCAGTCAGATACAAAAGCACGCTGTTAAAGTTATCTGAGAGATATAATATTTAATGTTCAATTTATACACAATTTAAGAATGTTATTAAATAACTTTCAATAAGGATAAACCCAACGCGGATCTTCTCAAAGAATGTGGAAACCTTACACGTACAAGCGTGACCCAATTTGCGAAAACCGTGAGCGAATCCCACTTACATAAATACGCAATCAACTGTATTGTTAACGTTAAACACAATCATGTTTACTCATAAACTGTGTGTTTTATGTCATAATCATGATGCATGAGGAGATTTCAATCACCGAAAAGTGATTTATGTACTCGCTAAAGAAGTTAATTTGATGTGTGAATTATGCAAGAATCCTGTCGGCGAAGTCATTTTTAAACATCGAAAACTTCCCGCTCAACATTAAAAAACCATTGCAATAGTTTTTTGGGTCGCGAATTATCTTCATATGGGAATTTTAATTTGACGAAATAAAAGTCGATCGTTAGCCGTATTTGGATACAAGAAGCTGGTGTACGCTTTCCAAAAACGATGTTTATTTATCATTTTATATCTAGATGTCTCACCGCCGTATGAAATTATAAATTCCTGTTATATGTACTGTTCCAATTAAAAGTAATTGTACATGGTCATACCATACGAATGTGTAAAGTTACAATAAGACATAAAAAAAGAGAGTTTATAATATTCACATCTAATAAGTAGGAACTATACTTACAAATGTACTTGAACTTATCTTTTATATTTATTATAATACTAGCTGCGCCCCGCGGTTAGTATTATAATGATTTTATATAATACAATTTTTTCAGTTTCGTCCGCGTAAGTCCGTGTCCCGTAAGAATATCGGGATAAAAAGTTGCCTATATGTTATTCCAGCTGTCCAGCTGTCTACGTACCAAATTTCATTGCAATCGGTTCAGTAGTTTCGGCGTGAAAGAATGACAAACACACACACAGCCTTACAAACTTTCGCACTTATAATATTAGTAGGATAGGATTATAATTATAGTAGGATAGGATAGGATGAATTGCTCCAAAAAATTAAAAAAGGGCTGGCAAATCTACTACACCTTTCCAAGTG
Organism: Zerene cesonia; assembly: GCF_012273895.1. Taxonomy (NCBI): domain Eukaryota; kingdom Metazoa; phylum Arthropoda; class Insecta; order Lepidoptera; family Pieridae; genus Zerene; species Zerene cesonia. The sequence goes on from NC_052119.1 coordinate 4,212,953, forward strand.
ACAGTATGGTAAATGATCTTCAAACTCGTGAGAACCTGGATTTGACAAACAAAAAGAAGAATAATAATTTATGAAGCTAAAAGTGTAAGTTACTCGACTGGTCAGAGGATTTTTTGTAGGTACATAATATTCAGAATTATGGGACATCGTACAAAGCAATTTATTTACTGATAGAACGTTAAAGTTTAACAGATATAAACCAATATACCGGTATTTTTTTATTTATTCATTAAGGCTGATTAGTAATTGTACAACGATACATTAACATTAGATAATACAAAAAATAATATATGTGCCATAATGTACAACCAATAAAAAATGAGCACAGCATGCACAATAGAAATTATTTCATTAAAAAAAATAATAATTAATTTAATATGATCCATTAATATATGAGGTATATCAATATGAGGGTACCGGTATGTTACATATACAAAACTTTTAATTTATTATCACAATACAACAAAAAATAGTTATGAGTATGACCACAATTTACCTAAAACTCATAACTTAGATGTTATCGTTGATTTTCAAATGTTTTATCATTCTGGTATTATCTTCGTTTAATTGTATAGCAATGCGTTTAAAATTTAAATTGCATGTAATACATTCCTTTAAATCTGATATTTGTGGGTTATTAATGACGTGACTACACGGTAAGGATAAACTTAAATATGATATGCTGCAAATATTGTAAAATGATAAATCATTAGGCCCATACATGGTATAAAAAACAAGTAGCTTGTATGAGAAATGATGCTTTAAGAGAGCCCTATAGTGGTTGTGGCATCTCACATGTAACCGGATAATAATTTTACAGAATTGTATATTTATCGATCAATATGAAGCCAATTATAAGAATATTTATGTTTTACATGAGAGATCATTATATTCTGGTTATATTGACATTAATTATTTCTGTTTCTTTGCATATTTGAGATACGATCTTTATGTAATTTTAATTAATATTATTGCTTTGTGCAACGATTTACTCATAAGTATTACTGTGAGTGATATATAAAGTAAAGAATAAATCGGTGCCCGTATCATTTTACTCAACATTCCCAGTTTATTCCTTTATTCCCCTCGCCAGTCCTTTCCGTATCCTTTAACTCTAATTAATATTATAATAGTTTAAAAAAACTAAAAAACACGCTTTTATCATATTTTGCAAATTGAGAAATGGAATAATTTTATCAAATTAGTGTATTGTCATCGGTCCTCAATAAATCTACAAAGTTTGAACGAAATCTGGCCGTTTGAAGTGGGTCAAAATCGCGCCTAAAGAAGTCGGTTACAAACAAACATACAGGTGAAGCTAATAAAAAGCGTGTAAAAAGCGGGCAACGCATTTGGAGTGGTCCTACCTCTGCAAGTGTTCATAGGCAGTTGTGGTCGAACTATCAGCTCAGTTGCCCGTTTACATAAAAAAATAAATAAAATGATAAGTAAATATTGGATTAAAGCCTCGCATTCGTCGTAAACATTTGATTTACAACAATGTTAAATCAACATGTTGCGGAGTTGTTTTCATAATGGCAGCTGGCAATTTTGCGTGCTGCAAAACTAAGAATTATATTAAAGAAATATAAGATTAAATTTTGTGACAATGTTTAAAAAAAATCTCGAAACAATCTCGCTTATCATCATCACTGTTGATCATTGTTGCTCAGAGCTGCAAAATATGTCTAAGCTAATATCTAATATAAGGCTAGTGGACTAAACTACAAAGATCTATTACTATTAGTTAGAAATTTATAATGACAATATTTATTTCACTAAATATTTATTTCAAATAATAAGAGAATAGAAGAATAGAGAGAAAATATATGTAAGCATATTATATATATTAATTCCACTAAGACTTAATTTTCTTTTCTCTTAAACTGGTACAGGTAAATAAAATAAAAGACTGATGCATGCTATGACCATCTGCAAGGATTCATCAAATTTAAAGCCATGAAAGTCTTCCTAGGCTTCCTTATGGATTATTTATTTTCGATCCCAGTAAACAAGACTAGTAAGATCCGATGTCATCATGTATTTATGAATTGGCTTACATAATAAAGCAAAAACAAAAAGGTCGATGAACTATTTCCTCGTGAAATGGTAGGTAAATAAACGGATTGGCAAAAACATGAATAGCTTACGTGAAATCGGATATGGGAAAATGTTGAACCAGCCTAAATAAAGCTGACGATTTTGTGAGATTTTATAGCACTGTTATATAGAAATATAACATATAACTGGAACTTTCTAGGCTATTACATCTGAGGAAAACAATATGGACATAAATAATTTTCATGTAGCCAGCTGTCAATTAAAAAAGTTACTGATGATGTGAAATAACTGACTTTAATGATTAGATTGAAATATTTTATTATTATATACTATAATATATGTACAGTATTAATATTATACTGCGATCAAAGTCTATGGAGTATAGACAATGTTTAGCTTATTGTTATTTATGCTGAAATGAAGTTTGCTAAAATTTAGTGTATTACGAACTACTTGCTATACTATTGAGTATTTTATTATCAAATAATGTAACTACACTTTTATAAAGATATTTATTATGAAAACAAGAAACCCGAATTTTAACTTTTTGATCTTATTGTAATGGTATTTTTACGATCGTTCCTTTGATATCCATATTGTTGAGACAGTAAAAAAAACTGCCAGTCAACATTTTACAAATTTACATAGTCTGTATAACTACACCAATTCTGATGATTGCCAACATATATCATAATTCGTCCGGCAATTTTGGCTATAAGGCTCACCAAAGAAATGGACATACATAGACAAACAAACATATACCCACGCTCGAAAAACATTACACTCCTTCTGTCGCAGTCGGGTAAAACTTTGATTGTTTGTTGTTTGCATTGACCGATAAAAAAATAATTTCACTGTTGAGAAGCTACACTATCCCCGGCTGACAAAGACTACTTAAAAAAATGAATTTAAGTAGGGATATTTAAATTATGGAATTATGGATAGGGATTTAGGAAATAATGTAAATCAAGATCAACCAATATAATATAATACAATACTAAGTGTTCAAAATTAACTAAAATATTCTTCAGATTTGACAAAAACTATTGAAGATAGAGTAAATTATGAATTACGACTTTGCAAAGACATTACTATGTACAAAAAATATCGCGAGAACATGCACGTTTTATCGCGTTTGCACAAGGGTCAATAATAACCAAAACTTATTTATAATTTTCTTTATGTGGAAACCTAACACAAAGTTTTTATGTGTATGTATTAACATCCGTGCCTTTCGGGTCGCGCCGCTAGAATATCATATCCATAGGTACATATTAGATACAATTACTTTGAGTATGAGGAAAGAATATGTTAAATGAAATGTACCTTATAAATATTAAGGAATTGAATTGAAAATTACGGTTCTGTAGGTAAACTTACATAAACATTATACATGAGCCTTAGGAACTAGTGTAGTATTATAGTGTCTGTGCTTTCGGTATAGATATAACTAACTAAGTAATTTCTGCATAAAACAGCTTCATCCTTATACAAAAGAAAATGACTAAGTCTCACCTGTGATGTTAATTATAGAAATGTATAAACTTATTCTTTAGATGTCTGCTAAAGATTGAGCGTACGTTTTATTTTATTTAGTTACGTTGTAGACGAGGTAATTTTTTATCACAGTACAAGGTCAATAAAATAATGAAATAAATTATAAAAAATTAACCAATTAGAAGGTACCTATACTCTATATTCTTTTATTTTTTTTACATCACAATCGGCAATGGAGCTGGTGGGACGCCTGATGGTAAACGCTACCACCGCCCATGAACATTTGAAGAGGCATAATGTCCATTGCAGACCTTACGCCTTTACAAATGGACTGCCGACCTTAAATTAGGAAGGGGTTAAGAAAGGATTAGCGAGAAAAATAGTAAGAATACATTCCCAAATCCTTTCTCGTCTCGTTCCCGGTGAATCCGGATTCATCCAAGGTGCCATTTCCCTAAATTATTATTTGAGAGCGATATAGAATATAAAAGTAAATATATCCATAATAATGTTCTAGAATAAATACAGTTTAAACCGAAGTAAATAAGATTTAGCATCTAAATTTGGTTTAGAGCCATATTGGAACTGTGTTTGCGTAGTAAACGTCCCAGATCCAGTAAAAGCAAATACTTCTACAATTAATTTTCTCTAACAAAAGAGCTAAAAGTTGAGCTTTAAACGTAAGATTTGCAATTTATAGTAAAAAATGATGTGATGTCAGACAGGTAATTGAGATATATTTAATCAAATTTTTATCGTCAAATTGGTATTAAAAATATGCTTTTGGGTAGTTTAATCGTTTCATTTGATTTATATTTGCTCGAAAAGCAGCCCAATAGTTTCTTCCTTAGGTATATCTATCTGACTGCCAAATAATATCCAAAGATTATAGGCATTAAAAGTGACTAAATATATTTTTTTTTTATATCAATTCTCTATTGTACAAACACATCCATATCAAAATTAAATTTATGATGTCTTCATTCTATGTTCGTAAGAATAATAAAATGTTGCGTGTAGGTTATCGACTTACAGATAAATACAGATTGTAAAATTGCTACTTTATTGAAGTAAGTTTTGTTAAATACCCGTCGTACAATAAAAAACACACGCAAAGCAAGTAAAGCCGGATTCATACTGAATGACATGTCGTATCGCAAATTCCATAAAACAATACACAGATGATAAACGAGTGCTCTATGGCTCTTGCCAAAATGCAAAAAAGAAAAATCGCGCATGATTTCATAGATATTATTGACAACTGATGAATTATGACAACACAAGTATTTAGTATGAACCTGCCTTAATTTTTTATTCTCAACTACCATAAAACAAGTTCTTAATTTATCAATTAAGGACATTTCAAGATGTTACACGCAAACCTATTTTTCGTACTATATATTTTCTTTAATCCTGCAATTTAGTAACAAGTAATAATGTAGAGAATAATCTAGACTGTCGCGTCGGAGAGATTAGTAAAACGCATTATTCTTTGTAAAAAACGAGCATGGCTCGCTCCAGAACTCGATTTCTTTGACTGGACGGACAAGAACTGTAGGTACTTTTGCTTCTTTGCATATTTTGGGAAAAAGTTAAAGACAATCTTAACCAATAAGAATTTTTTATACTAAAGAACAGAGATGTTTCAAACTTTCTGCTTATTATTTTAATAATGAAATTTGTGTTTTGATATTAAATATTTACGAACTACATGATGATTCAACAAAATCTACCCATCCGAGCGTAGATATATATATTTTTCAAATGATTTGTGTATGTTGGACAAGGAAAAGGGGGATTTCTTCCCCCTTTGTGATATTCATACAAACTCATAGAAAATCGACGATTTATAATAACTCAAAGATTTATTAGTTATTTGGTATAGTATTATGTTATCTGTGGTTATGCTTATTGGATTAAGTTTAACCTTTTGTTTGTATGGACATTTTGTTAACTTTGTGTTCCATAAAATATACGGATTTCTTAAGGGTGTTCAAATTATAAGTGTTATAAGGTTAGTTCTTTGAATTATAATGCATTATTTGAATGAACTATAAGTTTCTGTAAAGTTCAGTAACACGTTGATTAATGGTCACAGTTTTTGCGTCAATTTTGGAACAATGGCCAGCTAATTCAATATACAGACATTCCTTATGGAGATGTTAACAATTAAATAATTCCATGATATCATTATAAATTCATTGAGTGGTTTGTATATTTTAAGTTAGAAGCAATCGTATAAAATTTGATTCTTCGAAATTTTCCATCGTTCAATTTTTAGCTCAGAATACAAAATCTCGCTGAAGAAAAATATTGTAGTCAGCAGTCGTTCAGCGACAGATACATGATTCAGACATAATGGCGAAAAGAAAATGCCCATTTGACGGCGTGCGTTAAAGTGGCACCAACAAATTATGCTAAAAGAAGCTCACACACCCAAACGGCTCGTTATCGCTGACGATACAAAAACTTGCAAAGAAAAGTGAAAGAAAATGTATTAAAAACGCGAGGGCGGTCGTCGCCCTACGAGTGTCGCCTCGCTTATTTGATAAATAACAGTCCAAATAATAAATCAGAGTATTTGTACCTCGAACGTTTCGACTCGAATTGAAATTTATCTATGCTCGAGTGACCAAGTGCGGGTTGTGATCGTCCCGACTCAGGAAGCTTAAACGTTGCCTTTTGTCGCTTGTTTATAGTTATAGTTTCCGTATTTGCGAGCTAAGATGGAACCGTGGAAGGTTTTTATATCTCTAAAGTTCAGTGGGACGGGGTTAGATGAGGTTAACGCTGTTTCACTGAACATAAAAGCGGAGCTGTGTCTCAATTGGACTCGACACTGGCGTTCCCTTTATATTCTTCAAAACTTAAAATTGAAGTCGGTTTCATTTTTGATCTAGATCCCGTAATTGTTTGTAGGATTTAAATAATAAATAATATTGAATAATGTGTCTAAATTTATAAAGAAATTTATTTTGGTACCCCATGTTTTACCCTCTGCACGTTTAATTTGCGAGATAAATAAGGAAACGCTCCAGCTATCATTTGTATATGAGAATTTATCAAAATGCAGGATTTATCAGCATGAAGAATAATATACTAATACATAGTTACTTTCTCATCAATAATATGTTACTGCGGTATTTTTAATAGTTTGTTTTGTATATAAGATATATACCAAAGAATTGTAGTAATAGCACAGAATAATAAGTTGGTAATAGGTAGGTATTATACATATAAGTACCTACTGCAGTCTTTGGGTGTGCGATTAAAGAGTAATTCCAATGGGAATATAATATTACGCTGCATGAAACTAAATCTCCTTTGAGAAAGCAACAGTTAAATTATTATAAATAATGATTTTTTGTAAGGGAGAATACAGCTTTATTTGGTAATCACGCTAATTAATTAATTGTAAATTAAAGTTAA
>NC_052119.1:4220939-4262560 GCF_012273895.1 Zerene cesonia
AAAACAACAAGCAGAAATAAAACTATAATTTCGCAATAAAACATTTTAACGGAAATAGGATATTTTTACCAAAACCACAGATAATATACAAATGCTCAACTGGTAGATTTCAGAAAAAAATACCTATAATAGGTATGTAGCTATAAGTATAAATAGATTAGGCGAAATTCATCTGTGTATTCCTTGTGATCGAACCTAATAATATACAAAGAGGACACAGTACTCCATCCTTCATTTGCAGTTTATATATATTTATTCATTAATGAAGCTTTTAAAGCATCTCTTCAATTATTTATAGATACAACTGTGTAAAGCTATATGATGGTGAACGATAAAAAGCGTTCCTTAAATATCAAATAATATTTAATTGTTAATAAAGTACGATATTGCGTATAAATACTTATTTTGCTGTGGGCTTGGATATGCTATTTATAACACATAGGTACTTGTGTATAGGCTTTTCTAAATAATCAGTTTTGTTATTACTTCCCTGATTACTTCCTGATTTATGAGACTTCCGATAAATAAATCTCTAAGTTTAGGTGAGTAGGAGAAATGGTTTTGTTTTGCTTGTAACACAAATATAGACACGTAATTACTTGGATGATGTTTATGTTTCCAATAGACCAGCGAAGTTCAACTTCTATTATTTTTTTTCATATTTTAAAATATACCTAATGGGTGTATATATAGCATTGGGATGGCATTCAATGTGTTACAATATAAATCATTCCTGGAAAGGATTCCAATGTAATTGAAATTTAATTATATTTATAAAAGACAGAACCACATTAGGACAGACCAATGTTTTTAAGTACTTTACCTAATTTATAAAAGAAAAATTACAGCCAATAAGCATTATTTTAAATATATGGCGCCATCTTGTAGTCAATAATATAACGAACCTAAATTTTGATCATAACAAAACCGCGCGCTTTCTCCTTTCCCAGATGTTTGCAGTTTTCGAAGTTCCTAAAAGTTTCACAAGATGGCGCTATTCTCAATAATAATTTTATCCTTGAAATTACGAAATGAATGAAATATTAAAATCTCTATGCAATATGATTTAAAAATGATAATGATATTCCCTTAAATGACTCTCGCTTTCTTTTTTTTGTTAAGTATATATTAACGTTTGAAATATGTGCGTGACATTAGAATACGACTTCGAAATGGGTTCCGTAACATGTCCATAAGTGCTTTGTGCCTATCTTGCAATTGATCCTCTAGTTTTTCGAAAATATCAGATGAATGTTAGATTTCATTCCGTGATGGAATCATTATGTACCTGGACTACTACTCAAAATTTAACGGTTATTCTATAATTATTACTGTATAAAGAGATTTTACTAGCATCACTACACTATACTAGTAATATTACTAATTTGTTCATTATTGTTTTAGCTTATTAAAATAAAGATGGGAAAATACGTCTCCACGTGCGCATATGAGAAAATTAATTAGTCGGCTCTCGATGTTTGTTCATATATTTTTCAGTCGGAGTGTGTTGATAGCGCAATAATTGAAAACTGTACATTTTCCAGTAAATAGCTATTTTTAACTGGTACTCATATATAAATAAAATTATGCAAGTTACGAATAAAATAATTCACAACCAACTGAGTTGCAGGCGCAACCATTTTCACCCAAGACACAAAACGTTTAAATATATTTGTATCTGTGATAAAATATAAACGATTTATATTAAAGTCTGGTCCAGATCCTATAACTGTGTCAACTATAAGTACCTACAGTTATCAAACAGCATCCTTAAAGCTTTCTAGTTGACGGGTTTCGCTTGACATTTTAAGAAATCGTCCACAGGATGTAGCAAGTAGTAACGTAATACTTTTAAACGGGAAGATGTTTGTGAATGGAGCTATTTCCTAGTATATTCATATTACTTTCAATGAATTTAAGAACTGTAATTCTTTATGGGTGAATTATACTCTTAAAAGCTGTTTATGAGCGATTTTCTCATTATTTAAACATATGCGTATTATGTTTAAATGGAAATTGTTTTTAAAATGTATTTGGTACTTTTTGCGTTAGAATATTAATCTACCTACTTCAATTTATATAGATAAAATGAAGGTACCTACGCATATGAACGGCTAAACATAAAATTTTTAAAAATATTTTAACGAACGAACACCCCTTCTGACCCATTAAAGCTTGCTTTTCTGCATCTATCAATTGGAAAATGAATGAACTCCAATTATACATTTTTTTTTTCTATCAGAATATCGCTGAGAGATTATAAAAACCATGTAAAAATCGTAAGTTCGTAATCTAACTCGCTAAAATCGTTTTTTTTTTATCAGAACAGAGGAAAATTTAATCATTACGAGCACTTATTTAACACAAAAATATGCATTCAATTTTTATAAATTTTGTATGAGCTGAATTTCAGGACCACACCATAAATGAGGCGTTGGGAAAAATGTTTATTTAAAACTATTATACTTTAAATTACAAGGTTGATCTCTCAAACTTTTTATATTTAGTTGATTTTATATTATTTCATAAGTTATAACTGAAACGTTCTCAATTTAGTAACTATTTTTAATATTATTCTCAATTATATAGCAAATTCATTCTATTTAATTTAACTTTTTGCCAGCGGTATCGTTTGTATTGAACCAAGCCATTACCTAAAATGCAACTTAAACGTTTACCAAAATTCACATTAAACCCATTTCGTTTGGTCAACAGCGCTCGAGGAGAATTTACGAAGGTACGATGTTTATTTCAGCGTCCAAACCCCTATAACATTCCCGAGGAAATAACATTTTATCGGGAATTTATAAACATCTCGAAAAAGTAATTCGAGTTGGACGGAATGTCATAAAAGTGTTTGAGGGAACGCGAAATATTCTAACAGGTAATAACGTGGAAATGTTAAAGTTGCTGTTTTAGAGGTAAGACAACGTTATGCGCTTGTAAACACATTTTATGTCGGCCGAAATGTGACAGGTTCATAAGTAGGCTAGACGTACGGCTTCGGTTTTATTTCAAGGTTATAGCTTGAAGGATTCCCTTGGTAAAGGATTATATAGATATTATTTAGTCTGTTTGCATTTACTTGAAAGCTTGAATTGACTTTCGTTTACCATAATATGTTAGTAATATTCAATTGAATTATTTTTTTGTTGAAAGAGCTTTGCTCAAGAACGACTGTTTGAATAGTCCATTTATTGAGGAAGGATATCTTTACGCAAAAGTGACTCACTGACTGATCCATCAAAGCTCAGGGCTATTACTACTACAACCAGGTATAACTGAAATGAATTTAAAGAATCTTAAATGCAACGTATAGGTTAATATATACTGCGGATGAAACATGTGCGGGACTATAATATGTAATAAAATAATATAATAGCATAACTCGGGAATCGTATTTCTCTATATAAAGGTACGTTATTTTTTACCCAAGCATTACGAAATGAATTATCCTAAATAAATACAACTATATTTTAAATGTTATTTGATATGTGACCATTCAATTTAAATAATTGCGATCTTTAAAAATTGATGCATTTGAGCCGTTGCAAAAATAAATAACAAAGAAAATGAAATATTTAGGAATAAGATGAGCTACAGATAATAAATTTCTCTGAATGGACACAACATAGACGAATGTCAGTTTTGTCTCATTTATGTGACCTTAGCTTTTGAGGGGAAATTTATAGCGGTCTTAAGAGATTCATCTCAGATCAGGCGTAAACGGATTGTGGGATGTATACTGAATATTTTCTATTTATTTTTCAAATACAAATTTAATATAACATACACGGTCTTATTTGCTGTGATTTTTTTTAATAAAGAGCTTCAGTGTGGATTGTATCATAGTAATTTTTATTAAGCGGTCATTGAGGCCCTCCTTTTCCTCACCCCTCATCCTCTTCCAAGTCCACTCCTTTTATTCCCGTCGCCAATCCTTTCCTTATCCTTTGCCCTTTAAAAGCGACAACTTATTAGCCTTACTCTGCAAATATTTATCGGTGGTGCCTTACACTCAGGGGACCCACAAGCTCCTTTACGAAAAAAAAACTACAGTTATAGGTTAATTTATCCGTAATAAAATGTTAATTATCTTACAGTCAAAGATAGAAAATGCTGCGTTAAGCGAGAAAATAGATCTGTCTGATATATTTTTTGACTTTGTGTCTTTGTGGTCAAAGTATTCAGTATTCACATAGCGAAATTCCTGTTGTGGCTTATGAAATCTACTACGAAGCGTTGGAACTATCACAGAAAGACTACATCGTGGATGTCATCCCCTTCGACCTCGACGCGTTGTGGCAATGAGGAAAAACCATGACGCATTCTGAGTATTAATTTGTTTACCATAGCATGGAGAAAGGGCATATTTTTATAGAATTTTCTTTTTTTTATATTTTTTTGCTAAAGTGTAACAATATATATCTACAAATAAGCATAAATATTATAAAAATACACATTTCACAAGATCACTGTCTCTGTCTGGCAATTAGATAGTAATAGATATTAAGACGATACAAAATTGAAAGTATGTAGGACAATGATATATTTATTTGGGTACAGTTAGTATCGTGATACTTACACCAGCGTCACTTTATAACTATTCGAGTATAGAAGTACTATAGTTAGTTATATATTATAATTTATCCAATTGAAAATTAATTAAAAATTATATTGTACCATAATTTAACAATTGAATTACTTAGGCATGTAAGTATAGAGACATAATTTGTCAAAACAAATTAGGCATTATGTAAAGTGGACCTAACAATCACCAATATAACAGTCTGTATGTTTTTGTTCCCTTCACGGACTTGCGGTTAAATCCAGTTTAGATATCAATTAGCTAAGTAAATGAGGACAAAACAGAGGACTCTAAAATTGATTGAAGCCTCCTGGCTTTAAGCCAAGGCATTGAATTACCATTTCAAGAAGGCAAATATTCCGAAAATTTGTACAAAATGTATATTAAAATTATACATCTTTTGGTAATTTTAGGGAATAAAGGTCCGAAGTAATAACATTCGATCAACAAACTAAATTATATTATACATTGGTTTTGTATAGTGTGAGGGGTATAATCGTTGCCGATTCTTCTTTTTAGTACATCCAAACTCATTTTTTCCACATCAAATATGTACAATGAGAGCTGGCAAAGGACAGGTTATTCTTATTTATTCAACCATGTAGAATTCATTCAATTCAACTCTAGAGGGTTGTTGTGCTGATGAATGACTTTTTGAATAGTGATAAGCTGTCAGTGCAATGACGTATATCTAAGGATAGACAGGTGAACTGCCATTTATAAGCCGCGCTCTTTCACTCTCACGCATAAAACATACTATATGTATCTCGCTCGCTCTCCTACATTAGACAGGCAATTACCTGACTCTCATTTTGCTATTTTAGACCGTGTAAAATATATCTGCAACTTTAAAAACATCTTAGCTGTTAGAGACTATATTTTTTAATATGGGCCGTATCTAAACAAGCCCGAGGTTTTTAAATCAATACATTGAAAATCCTATGCAAATTGATGCCCAAATTTATTTGAGTTCCGCTAAACTATTAATTATCAAGGGTTATTGTTTACAAAAGTCACGTGGATATAACTTATTAATCTATCGTCTCGTATGTTAGCTTGTTCAGCTAAATCACGCATAGTTCTGAAATTAAATTGCTTATAAAATTAAGAATATCATTTAATATGGCTATGTATGCACAACAACCATTTGAGCGAGCTCAGAGGCAATTGTCTTTAACACAGATAGTTGTTCCGCCTGGGATTTGACCCGTGACGTTTAGTTTAAGCTCATAAGGTTGCGAAATACGGCGTCCAACAATTTTCCTTAAAATTCCTTATTTTGAATATATAGCGATAAACAAATTCATAGTTGTTAATTTCGTGTGGAGATTCATCAAATATGTACTTGTAGTGATATACCTTATTTTGTTATATTTTACATATTTGATGTTTTTATTTTATGTGTTCGCGATTGAACTCCATCGTGGATTCGTCGGGCTAGAGCAAAGCACCGGGCATAAGCTAGTGTAGATATATTATAATATACACATAAGATTATCTTATTTGCAATATGGCAAATGCTAGTGTAGATATATTATAATATACACATAAGATTATCTTATTTACAATATGGCAAATGCATTAAATATAATATATGTACCTACTGGGTTTGATCTACAGTCAAAAAGAGTCTTTATTGAGGTCAGACGGTATTCATTCGCCTTAACATTATTAAAAAAAGTTAGATTGTCAATAGCATGTGTTATATGTAACTACTGTAATACGGTGTATGATATGAAGATGAAATTTTATTGTACCCTAATATGAATCTAATACCAAACGGTCAATTGATTAAGATTATTATAAATTTAAATAAAGATATAACAGAACATGAGATACAAATATGGTCAAGAAAAAAATCCTTCTATATTTGATGTATAGTAATAATTATATTAATTTAGGTAATAACCGAGCTTTCTGCTATATTTTGACTAAATAGAATAGATAGCTTATAACCGGTATGTATTTGCTACATCATGTGCCATTAGTGGATATTAGAGCAGTGAGCTAATCGCATACTATCATTTATCACCATACACTAGTCATCGGATGTTTAGATAGGGTTAGCATGTTAGCAAATAAAATTCTAACGCTGAATATTTATTGAGTTATGCAAGAATGGAATGAGTAATGTAGTTGACGATAAGTTTGTAACTACTGAATTAATTATACATGTTTGGTTTATATGTTGCTTACTAATTGTAACTAAAGATTTTTAGTAAATCGCGTATTATTCCTGAGAAATTATATGTACGTATGTGTGCGTGCCCTGTGTAACGACAGAGGCAGTGGAGACCCTTATTCGTTGAGATTGTGTGTGTGTGTGCGTAATTTTAGCTCCTTGATAAATTTTGGAGAGTTTTATAAATTGCAGGACTACGGGATTGATAACTGAATTGAATTGAAATATCAACAATCTTCTCCAAATATTTCAAGATGGTTTCGCTTACTTCGTGTACTTTCGCGAGGTCAAAGGAAAATATGGAAGTAAGACATTACGTCGCGGTAAATAGTACCCAATTTCTGTCTGTCTGTCTGTCTTGTCTCTTTCCTACTTATCACCAAGCATGAAAACTATCATAAAATCGCTCCGTGGCGAGGAGAAAATGAAACAAAAAGTATATAAATACGCTTTTGCATTTATAATATTACTAAAGATAAGTACCTATTGCACGGAGTATATAGTGAATACCTAGCTATCAGGAAACTAACAGCTATTCACTTTGAATTAAGTAGTCATTACATATATAGAAACAATCATCTTATCTATGTCATTAGTCTATCTGTAAAAGCTTACCGCGTTTGTATTCAGTGGAAAGACAATTTCAATTGACAATACGAATTTGCTTTGAGGTTCGGAATTAATTAAATGTCAGTTACTTCTAACCTACTTATTTCTGTATGGGTTTTACTAAACAAAACCAGGATTACAGAGTTTAATTTGGATTTATTATGAAAACACAAAACACAAGAGAGCGCCATAGACTAGTCTCGCCTAGATTATAACGAATAATGACCACAGACTGTCTATTTTGTCACAGATTAATCTAACATTCATAAATAATAAACTCCATAATGCAGTAATAAATTTGGGGAAAGTATCCGTATTAAGATTCCTTTATTCTTAAAACTTTTAACACATGTAAGTACCTGTGTTAGGTATACTATACCACAGATTATGTATATCCTACAATGAAATACGTGCTTTCCAAATTTAAATAACATTGGTTTTATAGCTTTCGCACTATTAATTAGAACGTCAACACAAATGTAAACAAAATTTTCAATGTTATAGTTGAAATTGTTACTAAGATGTTTAATTTTAGAAACACTACACAATATTTATACGTCGATATACATTTATTATGTGCCTTTATTTAATATTTTCATTAAAAATCCTATTTTTCTGGTACAGGAATATTCTCGATCATATTACATCGGTTATGTTTAGAATAGCTTTATTGTAAAACAAAACCAAAGAGATCTTGAAATTATACGTATAAAATAACAAGGAAATAATGAAAGTAGATATTATTTTTATACACTCCGATTTCAATTTTTTTAATGTACTTATTGTCTCAAAAATTGGAAAAAGTACATTTTTCTAAGATGTATCACAGTTTAATAAACAACTGTGGTTAATAAGTGCATTTATGAACATTACATATTTATGAATATAAATTCTGAATGAAAACTATATTTACTATTCAATACTGTAATATGACAGATAAAAGCTTCGCTTTTCTCACTTGCTGTAATCATTTGCGGACCAGTCGGGGATTTGCATTTAATCAATTAATTTTCTTTCATTTTTGGTCTCACTGGACGGAAAGGAATGATTAAATAATAAATCCTTAAATCCTTTTTGAATGAAAAGGAAATTTGTGGTAATAGAATTAGTTTGTTATTTATTTAAAATTCATAACTAAACTTTGTCATAAAGTAAAGAAATTTAAAATCAATGAGATTCTACAATGTTCGATAAGGCGCATGCTTCATTGATTAATTTTTTTATATTATGTTAAAACAGACAGCCGATACGGATATACTCCTCCGACCCGATTTAGGTATTATTTCATGCCGATATTCTGTAGGGGTGAGATACCTAACCCGGTTCGAGCTAGTCCAATTCGTGTGGAAGTGCTCTACTCACACGTTCAACAATCTTATTTTATCGATATATTAAATTTTAATGATCAAAAACAATGAATAAACTAATAAATATTTGTCAGATAGTGCAAGAACAGTCTATTTATAGTATTTATTTAATAATAACATTATATTGTAGCAATGTTTACGCATAAATAGTAGAAGAGGGTATGATCAATGAAATCCAATATTTTCATTCCAATGCATGAAGCTCTAACAATATCAGTTCTGCATATATATCCGTGTATTTGCCCTCGATTCCATAACTTAATGAAAACGGCTCAACTTTAAATTCCTCGTAAAAGCTATGCGTTATTACTAATAATATGCGAATTCCATTTCAATGACCGCCATTGTTTCTACGAGTGCATTTTAATGCCTCTATTAAGATAAATTATATAATAGTAGAGTGAGAAATTATTTTTCCATTTCAGAAAAGCACTGCACATTATTTCAATAGTGGAAGAAGGTTGCTAATTAAACTTACAATAGACCGATTTTCTTTATTTGTCATAAGAGGAAAGCAAATACAAGCTCATGCTATATTTTGTTCTTACAAAATGCGACTTTAAAGTCAGGTAAAATACGACCTAGTATCCAACGTTGTTATGAAAACATGAAGACAAAGTCCATTGCATTGTTCTTCATATTAAAATGTGAACAACAATGATAAGCAAAGCTTTACGGTGGTGATACAATATTGAGTATTTGTTGAACAGGGAAACAAAGTTCCGTGAAATTTATGCGCATTGAGAAGTTGGTACGTAGCTGAAGCCTGGATTATATTCATACATAATATGCAAAGTAATAAAAGATAATATTATATAGGGAAACTTATACTTATCGTTTGTAAAACCTCTAGACTACTTTTGCTAGAATTTTCTCTTGACTCAGAACTATTATGTTTTTATTGCCTTAGTTTGTTTTACCCTCAAGTGGTGCATTAACATGTTAAAAATTTGATAGTAACTGTTTAAAAAAAAATTTGTTTATTTTACCCTTGATTTTCTTCTTTACTATAGATAAGTCGATATTAAAGATGTAACAAAAAAAATGCTTATGGTGTAGTAATCGCAACCTTATAATTAATCTTTAAATCTTTTATAAGTCCGGAAAGAATGAAAAATAAAAAAAAGCTAATCGAACAATGACGTCATAAGTGAAGTATTTTCTATTGCGTGATTATATTTAACATTACGACAGAGAAACCATTCCACAAACGTTCGAGCACAAGGCTACAATGTATAAAGGACTGCAATTTTTATTATTAGATATTTACACAGATAGAATCTATATTTAAAACAGGTGTTCGCGCCATAATGTGGTATTCATGTTCCGTTTGTAGTCGTTATGTACCATTATATTTCTCGTTCACGATTCTAAACAGGTCTTCATACGTGTTCATTCTTTCTCTTCGAAGTGAAAACAATACCTTAAAGAATTGACAAAAGCCCGCTGATTCAAAATGTGTAAACAGTTTGGTGGCATTGAATACACATTTGCTTAATAGGGATTTACTCGGCTATTTCTCCCAACAATCTTATAAATATTTCATAACTTGTACTAAATATAATTAATTAACCGCCTCCTTGGTACAGTGGTAAACGCGTGAGCGTAGAATCGAGAGGTCCTGGTGGTGACAATAAAAAAAATGTCTCGGTCTGGCAGGACATAGAAGGCTGATCACCTACTTGTCCATATGGAAAATCGATCGGTGAAACAGATGTATATCATCTGCCCAATACCCCAGTAGGGGACACGGGACGTCACACTAAATATAGTTGTTATTTGAATTTATGGTAGTGTATAAATTATAAATTGAAAATGTTATTTGAATGTTATAATACGTCTCGCTTATCTAAATATTAACATATACTACTAAGAGTAATCATTTAAACCAAACAATAGTAACATGCCGATTTAGGGATGTAAATAATCACGAAAACAATTTCCTATCAAAATATGCCGCACCGTGTGTCTATTTACATGGGGATAATAATCTCTTCCAAAAATAGCGTTAACACGACACAGAAGCTACGCAAGATGACTTCGCAAAAGGTACATGTAATGTGAAGTTAGTGTGACATTGATATTTAGTTCGATTACAGGTGACGTAGGTGCAGTGATACATGTATTAATTGAGTGTGAATCGGCGTAGGTGCGTTTTGGTTTGGTTTTATAGCGAAATATGACTATGACTTTTATCTAAGGATTTTCTGATGATGTGACCAGAGACTAGAGTAGAGAGCAAATTAGCTTAGTTCCAGCTTGTATATTTCTCTGAATTGCAACATTTATGTCTAGAATTGGTTAGAAGAGAAATAAAATTCTACGCAGTCTGATCGATAGAATTAAAACTTTAATTATATTTATATACCAATTATAATTTTATAAAATAGCTCTTAAAAGCATGAATAACAATTGTGACTTAAATATTAAATAGATAAGATTTAGTTTTAGTTTTTTTGTTAAGTTATTTTACAGTTGTACTATATGGGACGTATGTTCTGAGATAAAACCTTCATTTCGCGATCTTTTCAATTCTCGTTAGGTATAAATAACATTTTTGCAAGATGCGGAAACTTGTTTTTCTGGATAATTATTTTTCGTTTCTAATATGGCGAGGTTGTATATTTATCTGAGGGCGATAACAAAAATTTTCTTTTTTTATAAGTATAAAATCTTCTTTCCCAAGATTTACCGACATTTTCGAAACGACGAAGCTTTTTGTTTTAACCATATTTGAAATATGTATTCGGTTTATACACTTTGATGTACTAAAAAACTAAACGGTAATATAAAAAAATATTTTACTTCTTGCTTCTCAGTTCATGTGTATAACTCCGCTTAAAGATAGTTAAAACATTTTAATTGCACCAATGTTTAAAATGTAATCCAAGATTATGCCATATAAATATTTAGCATAAAACCTTAATAAGCTGTGCCTAATTGACTATGTAAGTAGTTTAATCATAGGCACCATTAATGTCAAAGATGATGTAAATTCACAGAAGTGTGTCAACTAATGTAGTATTAAACTCGTTCTTAGGATTTTCCTATAGTCGGGCAAGAGTCATGATATATAACTATCATGACTCTGTCGATTCATATCAAATGAAGGCAATGAGGCAGACATTTGACATTTTTATGTTATTACAAGTAAGGACTGTAAACGGGCACCGACTCCTACAAAATTACAATATTTACCGATTAAATAAATAATACTTGAATTTTAAACTAAATCCGTAGCGCAATATCTATATATAATATCAAGTTTATATTTTATCAAACAAAATCCAAATGTTTCGTAAGTCAAAGTTTATACTAATATAATTTGTTCGTGAATGTCTTCAAGGCCTATTCTGACAGTTGTTTCTCTTTATACCTTCCAATAAATTAACATAACGTTTAAATGTAGCGCTTTAAAACTACACCTTTTCCACCCAGAACAATTATTGTGAAATTGAATTAAAATATATGTACTACCAATTATGTTTGGACAATACGTTTTGAGTGGTTGTTTTACTTGATAACGAAATAAAGCGGATTCATATTTTTCGACGTCAATCAAGCCAAGTGGTTGGCAACGCTTCTCTGTTTTGCGTATGAATTTGTTTCGTGCCACCAAAATACCTTTTATGAATAGTTGGTCGTTAGCACTACACAAGGTAATCATCTGAGAGTGTACGAGTATATTCAAGGATTCATAAATCAAGGAAGCAGGCGGTTTCTAAATGATGAAATACCAGGATTATAGGCTTTACAAGATATGAATTTCACCCTATCTTGGGAATTTTAGTTAAAATCTTATTGTTATTAATTTGTTTCTATTTTACTATTTCATGGTCTTACAATCACCTATTATTATTAGTATTCTAAAAAAGATTATCGTTCGTAAATTGTTTTTACATACAAAAATGTTGTTATTTGATTTTGAATATAACACCTAAAACGTAAATATTTGAATATTCCACAGCGATCGCTATATTTTGTTTCTGTTACAATATGGCGCAAAAATCGTGACTATATTTTTGAGTTTTGGACATTTTTCTTAAGATGGAATAATATACATTTTTATGAGTAAAGAATATAAATGTGTATAAATGATGCCTTTAAATTTGAATTTCTATAATTTCATTTTATTGTGGCCAACTGGATAAATTCTATCATTATTACTATACAGCTTTGTTTGTTCAAAGGAATCGTTTGTTTGAAACTGTTGTTGTTTTTTTTGATTTTGATTGATTAAATTTCAATGTTTGGACGGTACATAAAACGATTAAATTACTTTTAAATCTATTCAATGTAATCCATACACAATTTAAATGCCAAAGTTACTTTGTCTATCTGTTTGTCTTCTTCACGCTTGAACCATGAACTGATTTGGATGAAATTAGGTTTGAATATTGAATATGGATTGAGAAAAAAGACAGGATATTATTATATGATAGTTTAAAATATATGAATGATGATTAAGAATAATATGTATATTATACTTCTTACATTAGAGACAATATAACACACGTTTTCCGAAACTTTCTTGGCAAACTTCGGATTTTTGACACTTTCTTTTTCTCTGACAGTTAGACTGAGAACCTGTCAACCCAAACTTAGTTGCCAACAAGAATTTGAGTACGCTTTTCTCTCCACTACACTCGGCTCTCGCAATGAACGCATTATTATGGGTTACTTAACTCTTAACTAAGAAGATAGACCTCTAAATTACTAGCAATGTTTTTTAATGTGTTTCATTGTGTCATTGTGTTGAGCAGCGCGCATGCCTACACACAAAGTGCACGTAACATCTTCTGCGTATCGTTTTATTGGCAAGGGAAAGATTTTTAGATATTATAAAAGGGAACTAACACATTGAAAATATTAATTTACATATAAATGTCAATACATCCTTTTCATCAATAATAAGAAAAGTAAATTTTCTCATCTATGTGATAAGTCGCAGGCGATTTATCTAAAAGGTCTGAGCCTAGTTGGTTCAAATTATTGTGTTAATTCCCAAATAAAATCTTTTTAAAATATCTTAACAAAATCAAAAATGATAAATGTTGCCGATGAATTATCTAAAGAAAATCATGTCACGTTTTCAATATTTCGCAGACAGTATAATGCGGTGTTATTGGCATTTTGATTTATATGCAAGATACGGTATACTTTTTAACATGTGTTGAAAATATCAAACGCGATTTTACACCCTTCAGGGTTGATCTCACGTGATGTGGTGTCATTTCTATTCGTAAAACATTTTAAAATATTTTGGAATACGTTGTTTTTGGCAATGAAAAGCGGCATGGTTTAACCGTTGTTTATAATGTACCGGTTTACGTATGAATACGTCTGTGAATGTATAAAATGCATAAAATGCAGGTCGTAAATAATGTTCTTCAAGATAAGATAAGTACAGGATTTCCAGCGCGTCACCTTTGTCAAAGGAAGACAATTATTTAAAATCAAGAACCAAATTTTTACGAGCAAAAAAATTGGAAGATGTCGCTATTACCATTTTATAACTTTCGGCACTGGTTCGTGCAAAAATCCCGTATAAACTTTGCCAAATAAGTACCAATAAATTTCATTAAACAGCATGTTACTTCATTATTATTAAATTATTTTCATTGTTTGCGAGATATTGGTAAAAAGGTCGGCGACTCCATAACTTCATCGCAGCGGATATCCATCAATATAATTCTTAAAAGTTTCTGTTTATTATTTTTGTCTCAATTAACTCAGTCAGGGAGCCACAGATCCTTTTGATTTATGCTTTGTAATATTTTGGCTGTTTATTTCTACGGATATTTGTATTAATATATATGCTACACATATATGCACCTTTAAAATAAGTTTTAAATATCTATCAAATGCAATTGTTTGCAAAGAACCACTAGATACACAGAGTTAAGTTTGATAAGAATTAGATGTTTAATATTTGAAATGCGTCACATCCTAGCGAGGTTCAATCTCTTAGAAAAGTAGTTAAATGTACAATAATGTTTCACGTAAATTACGATCGTATTGTATAAACGCCTTCGCTAATATAAATCATATTTTTTATTGGTTTAATAATTTATTTCAATACTCACAGATATGATAACAATATTTAGAATTTGTACGAATTAAGTTCGTTTATTTTTTATGCAATCAGCTCGCCGGTACTAAGTAGGTAATTTATTTACAATTTATTTCATTGACCAATCGATAATCATTACAAGAAATTTAAAGCAAAAAGTGCGGGCACCGAAAGCACCTCATTGATTGGCAGATAATTAATCTTATCAATTTCATTAGGGACAGGATCCAGTTATCTCGAATTGGAGTAGGTTATCCTTACCGCCGAACATTGAACATTTAAAAGAAATATACTGCAGTTCTGATATTTAAAATGATATCGGTTTTTTATTTGTACCAGACTGAACCGTTCAAAACAGCTTTAATACTGTTCTGTTTTTTTTTCTTGAAAATTTTGCTGGGTTTATCATAAATTCAACCAAATTCAAAGTGATTATAATTTTTTTTTTGACGCCTGCCATGATCTTTTTCTATTGATTGCTCCAAATTTGTTTAAATGTTATCTTTTAGCGCCAAGTTTTTAAAACTAACCTAACTTTTTCTCAAGTCACTGCTGTGTTGTCGCTGGTTACGACCGAAGAATCTTTTGAAGCATGAATGAATAATGTGCTATAATAATAATACAAAGCCTTTGAATTTGTGAATTATTACTTACTTGAGCTCCAGCTTATTGTTTGTATCAAGTTTTCTACAACTTCGCATTTTATCTCGGTTTTATTGTGTTGGTTTGACTTACAAGGATTCTCGATTATAAATAGAACATTTAATTAATTTCCCGGTTATATTCCCTTAAAATTTACGAACAGGTTTTTCATAGAGTTTTCATTTAATAATACTCACTGTTCTAAAATGGTAAATATTGATAGAATTAAAAACAAAATTACTCACCATAAGTATAAAGAGGAGGCACATGATATTTGATCGAAGCGGTACAAGCGATCGCGCCTGTGCCGCCACCAAGTTGCAAACCGTGCGATAGGATCTGCACTATCGTTCCAACGACAGTGATAGTCCAGCCCCATCCACCTTCAGGGTAGTACCGCCTCGCAAGCGTGAGAGCGGCGCGAGCACGCAGCGCCGCCGCCGTCTCAGCGCCTACAGTGGCACCCGCACTAGCGCACCTAACACACCACACATTAAATTAAACAATACCTGACTCAACTACTAAAGCTACTCAACAGCTAAGTCAAGTGTAGGTAACATAAACACTGCACTAACCGCCGGAATTGTGTAATCTCACGGGTAACTTCATAACCAACACTTTTGGAGCGACCGCGTTCCGCAAAATTGTTCTGTTTGTCCGCAACATTCGTGTTTGCGGCTCCACATGTGCACAGAAAGGAAGTTCGAGGCTTAGTTTTTCGAGTTTTGGCCACGCAGCGTCCTTGACAGTCGCACTCTGGAGTGCGCCAGGAGAGAAGTCGTTCCAGTAAGGTCCGTCGGCGGACCGTACTAGCCCGTCTATCATTCGGACATCTTTGGCCCACGTCCAGTGGTAAAGATGAGCTCCGATCGACATCTTGACATGCGATTGATATATGTTTATTGTCATAGGTAATCTTTTTCTGCCGCCTATTATTATATGTGCGAATTTTGTGCGCATCAGATTCCATTTTAACCGAATCATCGCATGTAAATTCATATTTCGGATGGCCATTTTTTATTTGGTTTACGTCTGTGTGAAGGGATTTCCAAGTGGCTATAACTTCATCCCGTACGAGCGTGTCTTTGAAATTTGGAACGGTGTTCGAGTCAGATATTTTATTAGCAAAGGGTCGAGTATTGTCGGGGCTCGGGACAGGCGCCTCCCGTAGTCGCGTGGGCAAGCTGTCACACCGACGAAGAGTCATTGTCACTTATATTAGGTGAACACATTTTTTAAACGCAATTTTTGTGACTATGGGTCATTCACATTTTTCTTTTGTCGTTTCCTGGAACAAAGAGATTTGGTAAATGCGGATTTTATTCAGTTCAGATTGTATTTCAGTAAATATGAACCTATTTGTTGATTATATTGGCTCTAATTTTGATACAGCACATAACTTCAAACATAAATGCGGCATGCCAATGAGCGCACTGAACAGAATTTATGGATATGATAGTCAATTATAAGTCTTTATATTTCCAATATCCAACTGCCTATTTCCTTTCTAAAATTTATTCCAAAATATCATTATATGAATAATTCATGTTACAAATGGTAATACTAAATGCTGCTTATGTAAATGTAGTTTAGGGAAAATGCGATCAATTACGTGTTGGGCCCGTAGATTCGTGAGATTAGGAAAGAAAATATTCGCATAAGGTAAAGAGGGATTTACTTGATCCTCTATAATATTGTTATCGGTATTATATTGTTTATTTTCTACTATTTTCATAGACTATTCAATTTTGATTATAAATGTATAACGGTGATTATAAATGTATAATGGTGTAATAGTACCTACACAGTTGTAACAAAGCCTTGGAGGTTAAAACGTAATTTTGAGTAAATTTATATTATGCTTCCTCTTTTTTGCATAAAAGGAGGAAGCAAGCTGATAAAAATCAAACGGTTTTCTTTCATAAACAATGTTCCAAAAATCTCTATTCACGATAAAACGTCGGTATAATTAATAAATGTGGCATAATAACAGAACTTAAAAATATTAAATAAGTTAAAGCAAGGGCGTAATTGCTTGTATTTTTTTTTTATTTATAAAAAATATCAAAAAAAATATAACTTTTTCGATTTCGGATTGATTACGGTATTATTTAACACACTTTTGAACATTTGATATTAGTCATACTTAATATGCTAGAACATATTTGTGACTTTCACGATAATAGAAATAATGCAAGAAACTAAGTTGTACGTTAAAGGAACTGTTTAAACTTTCAAAGATCAAGCGTAAACTCCGCATGAAGGCGAATTTACGTTGAAAGGATGACACAATACTTTCAAGATATAATTCTCAAACAAAGATGGAAACCCTGTTGGCAGAGCAGACATTTTTAGAAAAGTATTAAAACTAACACCGGCGATGTGAATAACAGATTGCGAAATGTCAATTTCTAGATAGAGATATGTGAAAGGTTTGAATGCATCTTGTCTATTGACACCGAGAAGTTTTCAGACGTCATCCAATTCGTAATTACATTCGTAGATTCTTTTTATTGTCGCATTACCTCAACAGATAATTGAAAATCTAATCTATTCTGTTATCTCAAGATGCTTGGGATTACGTTTTTTCTCAGTAAACGCTTTCGACGATTATTGTTTAATGTTTATTAATATTGCGTCTGGACATTCTGTGAACTCTCCCAAAATGCGATTTGTATGCTAAATTATGCATTAAACAGTATGAAAACACTTCAGGTACAATTGACTAGAGTATTTACAATTACACAAGTCCTAGATTATTACGTGTTCTTTTAAAATCTCTGAAAAATTACATTCTTGCTATTTAAAATGAAAAAGAAAAATGGAAAATAAAATTGGCGGGATTAATATGATTATTATTCGAGGATATATTTTGTTGTTTTAATATATTGCATCATCTAGCATAAAATAATTTGTGTCTTCTGCTTTTTCTTTTAATTTTAATTTTTTTTTTTTATTATTTAAAACCTACGAGGTCTTAAAACAAGGCCTGTTCATGGAAGTATTTTGTTTCGGCGGGAACTGCAAATATGGTGCGAATTATACATTAATATATCCGAAGCTTACATATTTAATTAATAAAATTGGGAAAGAAATCGCACTATGTATCATACATTGGCGTGTCATTGCAATTATATGTCGATGCTGATGACTTGAGCAATGTTGATTCAAAAACAGATAAGATAATTCGTCTTTTAATTGCTGACGATCGAATTCTTTTTCGTCTTAACCGCTTTAAATAAAGTGTCGTCGAATTATGTTTATTGTTATAATTTTTTGTAAAGCCTTTTTAAGACATGACTGTGTAGAAAAATTTTAAATGTTTCCGATGCACGAAAAGCTATAAAATGAATGTTGAGTTTTAATTGTTTATATCACAAAATAATAATGATTGGACGTCGCCTTCAGAAACTTACTATGTTTAATATACGCGAGTCGCGATCAAATTATATAAAAAAAATCTGCGTAAAAATGTCATCAAATATATCCTAATAAAAGATAAGGATCTATTTTTCAAAATACAATGTCAATTGCCATTTGATTACAGCTATTTTTTAGATTATCATCAATCATGTGCTCAGAATAAAAGAGTACCTAATGTTAATGAAATTGTCGCTAATTCGTTCCTCCGTAGAGAGCTATTTATTATACAGGAAAAACGGCCTGTTTCCCGCAGTGACATTCTGTATGTGATTAATTTTTTATACTCAAATAAAACGACGTCAATGAGAAAATTATTGTTTCTTTGAATATGGACGGTTATCAAAAGACACGGATATTGAATATTAACTGCACAAGAATGTTTAAAATTGAAATTACGTATTACTAGATGTTCCTGTGGCTTCGCGTAATCAAAGGAAATTGCAATGGGAATTAGATATTTCATGTACGGGTAAGATACTTTTTACGCATACGCTACGCAACACGCCTACGTTAAGTACTCTTTAGCTTCCTACATAATATATTAAGTAAAGATTATTAATTTAATATATAAATAAAACTTTTTTTTTTATTAAGAAGTAGTTAAAAATTATTCCTGCGACCTCATTTTACGAATTTCTTGTACGCGCTGTTTTCAAATAATATTAAATCTTTTATAAATACTATGGAGATTTTAGTTTGGAAAGTAGGAAGCATCTACTTCTTTAAATACCTTTCACATTTACATTAATTATGTGCGAGTGACCTAAACTTTAAAATTATTTTTTATAAAATCAACCTGCAAATTACTTTTTCAATGGAAGGCAAAAGTGTGTATTAACTTTTACGTGAATGTAAGTGGGTAAAAAAGTAGTATTTCAAATGCAACGGTAATAGATTTAGACTTACGTGGGCGAGCTCTTTAAGAAAACAAGCAGTGCAATCCTTGAGACTAATTAAAATATATTTAAGGAAATGTTGCGAGCTTTCCAAGATATTTATCTTGTAGCTCTTGCAGTTTCTATTGAAAGTTAATAAATATCCTTAATACATAAGCAAAATGACATTTTATGTGATATTGAATGACAGTTGATTTAAATGTTGATTTGTACTTATGAGAATAAATTGGCGTTTTTATTCAGTGTCATGAAAAAAACATGAGACGATAAAAAAACTTCTTATGGGCTTTTGTTGATTCACCATCTCTTTTTTAAATTATGTATATAAATGTGTTCAAGAAGATTATATGTATTTCTTATATTTCTTCATCTTATGTCTATCTATACTTTATATGAAGCAAGAACAACAAAGGATTGAATAAGAATTCAAGTTAAATCGCCTTCAATGTGCATTCATGCAAAATAACTGAAGAGGGAAATGTACAATATACTTCTGTCTTCTACTTATTAAAAGTTTAAAGTTGACAGTTAAACAATTTTTATACTATTTCTGTGTAAGGAAAATCGTTAAGTTTTAATAAAATATCGTGTAAAAATATATAAACATTAACATTTCAAACCAATTTATAGGGACGAATTGGCAGCGCAACGTAAGTAAATATAATTCCATTGACAATCTTCTACAGAATTCTAGAAAGGTCGATTTGTGTGAACTCAGCTTGATATAACAATATGATTTCGGTGTTACCTAACTAAACTCTAATTATTGTTGCTGAATCATTCGATTAATGATTCTGCTTGATTAAGCACAAACAATATGTTGTTTCACGATATTGATGATATTTTTGATCGCTATAATGATTAAGAGCCAAACGAATATGACAACAAAATATATAAAACTGGTATAAAAGCTATATAAATGGATGAAATTCTCAAGGAGCTCTTATAATGCCAGCGGTGCTTCTATAAAAGTAATACATAAACTCTTCAGCTTTATTAATACAAATCTGAACAGTTTATTTGTTTGAACACACTTATCTTAGGAACCACGGGTTTCTTTTAATCATAAGTATTTATGTATACGTTAAAAATTCTTAGTATTAATGTAACTACTGTAATGTTCTAAAAGTAAGTAAAGTGAATAAACAAAACTAGAATTAAAAAAAGCTACTAAAAATATTGTCCATTACCTTAATTCCAATTTCTTGCTTCTGAATTAATATAAGACTCAAAGAAATGTTCTTCTCTTTTGCATTAATGTACAAATAATAATATAATTCAAAGACAACCAATAGTAAATCCCCTTGATACCTTAACAATAAACTGGTTAAAAGGCGTGGGTTGAGACCGTGGGACGTTCAGTTTCAGTTCGTTATTTCAGAGAAACATTATATTTTAAATATAAACCAATTGAAAATCAAATAATCCATTAAATTGATTGGATACTCAAATGGCATAAGCCGATAAGTGTAGATCCATTAATTAAGAATTTGCGTTCTCTTTGATTTATAACGAAATAAACTACGCAGGGTAATAAATTTGTGGATTCTATCATTTCAAGTGGTGGTTTTCAGCACGTGATGCATCGTGATTCAATACGCTGCCAAACTCATCCATTAATCATAAATGCTATTACACTGATTTCATTCGGCTGACTCGATGCGCTCTTTGGAGCTTAGATAAATATACTCTGAGTCTATGAAAGAGACTATTGCATAAAGACTAATAGTCCGTCCAGTACTTCGTTTATGCTGATACTGCGACTGACAGCCATTTTAAAACATTTGCAACAAACATCAGTTCTATTATTTTTAGTATAACCTTTAAAAATTCAAAGAAAGGTTAGATTTATTTGATTAAAGATATTAAAACAGGCATACTGACAGCGATGACGAACAAGACTAGACATATAATAATGATTCTGGTTTCGAAATGTTATTGGTCTAAATTTTAAAACCTAAAATTATTTAAACAGTAAATTAAAAAAAAACAATATTCAGTGTTTAGTTTCATGGCACTGAAATGCTTTATAAACTAGAAATATAGAAATATTTGAAGAATAGAAAAAAATCTCATTTTTTTGTATCAATTATCACTTTACCTAAAATGAATTGGGAAGTTATGAGCTGGTACTTCATTTCTGACTTCTACTAAAATAGTAATGAAGGAGAGTTATCTACAAGCGTTTTGTAAATACCTGAGTATTTTAGGATCACGCTAAATCAAATAAATGAAGGTCTTCACGGGAGTAATGATATGTGCTTCATGATAATTAATGACAGTATATTCGCTGTCAGAGCGGCTTTTAGCATAGTATATATTTGTTTTTTATTGTCACAGTTAAGTTTCGATGACTAGAAAATTATTGAACATCTCCAACGGTTTTTTTTCTAGATGAGTTATATTCTACTTGCATTGTGCTATATATTGGGATTATTAAATCGCTATTTGAAACGTTATTTGACTCGATTAACGTAGCAGCTACCTTCGATAATAACAAATATATCCCACTTCCCTTCGTACAATGAGTATGAAATGTGAGTATATTTTTTCGTAAATGACCGTAATTCTTGTTTTTTTTACATCAGAAATGATTTTAAGAATGTAATCAGTTTATAAAAGGACCATGGTATAATTATTTTCAAATATAGTATATATGTTGAGGTAGCATATGTTCAATACATAGTGCAGACAATATGTTATTCTGATAACGTTAAATTGTGAACTATCAAAGACATCTTAGACTTAGAAAGTCAATCGTTGTTTTTCTCAAGTTAATAGTTACAGGGCTGTTGGAAGCAATTGTAACTAAGTTTATTCGCTTATAGTTCTCTCGCTTAGTCTCTTGAAGGGCTATAATAATATGTCTTGCTGATAGATTTTTACTTCGTTTAACAAAAGTTTACTAATCTATGTCCAGATTCTGTTTTTGTATAATAATTGCTTTTGAAGATATCGGATCAAAGAAAAACAGTAGCCAGGGATTTACTGCTACTTTCATATGTAAAGCTAATCCTATTAATATTATAAATGCGAAAATTTGTAAGGATGTGTGTGTGTTTGTTGCTCTTTCACGCAAAAACTGCAGAACTGATTGCAATGGTACGTAGACAGCCGGACAACTGGAATAACATATAGGCAATTTTTTATCTCGATATTCCTACGGGATATGGACTTACGCGAGGTGAAACCGCGGGTCTGAAAAAAGAGTCTGAGATGTTACATGTCTTGAAGGTCATACAAAAATTGTTGTTTGCGAACTACCCCCACCTATTTCTCCGCAGTTGGTATGTCGAGTATTTTTTTTAATAAATCGCGTTTAAAATCCGTTAAAAAGTCTTAATAAATCAAACACAAGAAAATGCAAGTTATATTATATTATAGGTACACAATCTTTTCTGTGAGATTCTTTGAATACGGGGCTATTTCAAGATCAATTGATCTTAGTGATTTTAAGATCATTTAGAAGTAGGACTTATAAGCAAACCTTGAAACATTGTTCCTTTAAGTGATGGAATAAAAATAAATGTTGACTTATTTTTTGTGTAAAAGAATTGCTTTAATGCATTTTTTTTCCAAATAGAATAATATAATTATAATAGTTATAATGACACTGCATAATTAATGTTAATATATGCTATTTATGTACCATACGTAAAGCCGGGGCGGAACACGAGTATAATAATAAATTAAAAAAATTAGTCTACCAGTTCTCGAGTTTTACGCTTATCAACAGATCTATCTACTTTATAATTTACTATTATTTTGTGATGTTGTCCCCGAACACTTATTTAGAACGTTTTGGCGTTCATTTTCATTATGCCGTTAAAAATATTATTTATCAGCACCGTTGTAGTAGTATAAAGAATTGATGTATCAACAAAAAACTCAATTTCTATAGAAACTTTGTTCAATCTAATGCGACATCCTAGTTACTAGAATACCAAACCTTTTATTAGTAAGAAGGTCAAAGGGATGTCCAAGAGTAGTCTGATTTATCACGGACAAGACAGGTCCTCCCTTGTGTCTGTCAACGACACGGGTATTTAGGCCATCACAGTTACAAGTGTACATATTGTAGATAATTCTTGAAGGGGTAATAAATTGCATGTATTGTAAGATTTCAGGAAGGATACTTGCGATTTAGAAATACATACAGTACTTTGAAATAGTGACTTATCATCGTACAAAAAATTATTGTAGTGAGGATATTACTAATTACTGAAATAACAGCAGTGGTGGCTCAGTGGTGAGAACCTCGGACTTCAAAATCGATAAGTCGGGGTTCGAGACCGGGCTGTGTCCCAGCAGTGGGAACATATACGGGCTGATGATGAAAACTGAAGTAACATCGGGTTGGATCTATTTGGTTTCTTTTATTATTTTACTTAAATAAGATTATAACATGTGAAATCAGAAAGTACCTTACCTTACCTTAAGTGCAGCTGTCAGAAAAAGTCAGCGGTATGGATAACAAACACTTCACATGTTTGATCAAACACGAATCCCCAGGAATCCTTTTATTTTTATCCAGAGAAAATACATTGTTTACCAAGACTTGTGCACGAGGCTAATTGCAATTATAAAACATCCAAATAAACGAAAGATAGTTTGAAGCTTTCTAACACCTAACAAAATACTCAACACACCAATTGCGGCGAAATAGTTGAAGGTAGTTCTCAAACAGCAATTTTCGAATGACCGTTCAGATATGTTACAAATGAAAGTAATATAATGATACATCACATTTAAAATCCATTAAATTGTCTTTGATTTTACTGCATTTGAAGATTATCAAAATGTGACAAAGTTATCATAAATTCGACTATTAGGAAAAAAGAAAAAACGATCTTAATGGAAATGAAACGACCGCAGAAACACCCCAACAATGCTCAAACCATCAATTCGTGGAAACTTTGTTACCGAAATGTTATTTAATTGTGCAAGTTTTCAATGGAACTTCAATTACTATTAAGAGGAACGCTTTCCATTTTTTATGTAGTGGCAATAATTTTTTAAAAGAATCATCATCATTGAGAAATTCTGAAACAATAGAAAAAATTTGATCACGAGGCGGAATTCGAACCCGCAATTTTCGCCTAGCCGTAACCGTAATTTCTCATTTATAAAGCATTTCAATGCTATAAAACTAAAAATTAAAATCATCATCATTATTAAAAAATAACCCTTTGGGAAATATTTTCACACCGTTGTCTTATAAAACATTTAACGAAATTCTAAGGAAAATCTATGGTACATATCTCAAAATTCGAATTTATCACTTACCATCGGAAGTAGCATCAGAAATTGACGATGTTCCATATTTATAGTATGTTAATACATAGTACTAGAATGAGTTCTTGCAAAAATTCTCATCATAGCTTATTATATTAATCACTAATTTACTTGTATAATAAAATGGCATGATAAAGGTTATTAAAAAGCGCGAAATAAAAAGCGTACACATTAAGGTTTTTATGTGTTTCCTTTTTATTCCAATTAAGCGTTAACTGTATTTGTCCCTTAGTATATTATTTTATTACGTAATTAAAATTCTCGTTCCAACCTGTCACCTCATTGTTTATCGCGATTAAATGGCGCATTTTCATGTAAATGAGACCAATCAAGTAACTTTTTAAACAGAAACTACAATTTTAATGTTTTTAAATACACGATTGCAACGGCGAAAAGGAATTTTTGTCAACCTTTTACAGTAAACGTTTTATCGCAATAATTAAAAAATATTTATTAGTTCTTTTTAAGTTTTAAATTGTACAAGATTTTTTACTTTACATATGATTGCTTTTTATTTAGTTTTGTGCTAAAAATATGCCAGCTGTAAATATATTCTCATACATAATAATGTTTAACAGATCTATAAATACTATTTATTATCTCGTCATCACCCGACATCCAACAAACGGTGATGGGATTATAATCCCATCACTATTAAACCGCTTTTAAATATATTTAAAAGCGGTTTAATAGTAATATTTATATATTATTATATCATAATGAATAACAGATTAAAAACGTAAATACAAGCGAGTTAATAAAGATGTCAATAACTAATAAGTATGCAAATAAATTATGATGTATACTTCATTATACAGTGGCTATTGGACAGTGAATGCAACCTTATGACTATGCTTTTATCATTTACCCATTGTCAACGAACAATTCCACTAATGTCTTTTATGTGCTAGGTACATGCTTTGTTAGTGAACTACCCTCATTCAACAACATAGTCATCATTTTGCTTCACATTTGAATACCTGAATGTTAATTCGCTTTCAAAATCTCAGTCTCTGTTAGCATTCCTGACATCGATGCCATTTGCAAGTCCTATTGCAAAATATAAAATTTATATTCACCAGTTTATTGCAGTTGTGCGAGACCTGCGCTTTGCATACATCAGACTATATTCCACAAAATAAACCTTATTTGAGAAAGACATCAATCTCCTTTCATTCCATTTAATTTCACGCTTCCAAAGACAGTGATCCATGCACGCTGAAAGGAAACGCAAACAAACTATAACCGAATTTAAAGTTCGCGTAGGTATCTTGGTTGCAAAACAATCTATAGTTTAACATAAAGTAAATTAAATCAACAGAGTTTTTCAACCAGACTTGACGTGGAGACGTGTAGCCCATCGGTCAACATTGAGGAGGTGACGCGCGTCTCGTAGTTTTTAAAAATATTTGACATAAATTATTGCTTTTGAAATATAACGTAGCATGGTTCTTAAAATGTTATACTTTTAATATTTTTACTTCTGTATTATTAATTATAGACCTACTTGAGTTGTCTTAGATTTGAGTTGTGAATGTGTCTTGAAAAAAAATACATAATATATTACATAATACATGATTGTTAGAAAATATTTGCTAAGTGAAAAAAACAATTTTGTGTTTATTATTTCAGAAGGTTCAATTATACTTGGTCAGTTACTTAAAACTATTTTACGCTCTTTTAAGTTTACTAACAACCTCGTCGAGTTAAACGTAGATTGAAAATGAGGTCGTTTGAAATTTCTAAATTAGTTCTCAGACTTAAAATATGAAAGCTATGCAACTAGTAAAACTTATTTCAAGTAGTATTTAACACGGATTTAATCTGTAGCCCAAGTTAAACTAATACCTATTTGGTAATTGTTTTGATGCAGTTAAGATAAAAATATAATAAAAAAGAGCCGTTGGCGCGCTTTTCGTGATTAAATTATTTAATGTTTTTATTGTCACAAGCGGTTAATACTCAATTCATTATAGATAAATTATTCAATTAGGAGATATTTAAATGCGTCTTTTATATTTATGGCAAATATTTATTGATCCCTTGCCACTCATATTGGTATTGTAGAAGCACATAAATATATCTTAAACACGTAAAATGTTTAATCAAAATAAAACTGGTTATTTTTCTCATTTAGAATTCAGAACATTGCGGTAACCGTTTTATTATACTGATGGATATTGTGATTGTATAAATATTATGTCTTATTTATTTTTGGTTAGCGAACAATGAGAAAAACTAAAACAGGTAATTTTTATGTTGATTATTAAAGTACTAACTCTACTATTTATATAACTATTTCTCCGTTTTACTATTAGTGTTAATAATATGTATCTTATAAGCAATAGCAATAGCACATACATTATAATACTTATCATCATAATACAAGCAAAGGCCAATCCAACGAAAGAAAAATGATTAACATCTGTTCAGTTCTTGATTTTTACATGGTCTAACTAACGCGTCCTTCTTTAAAATACTTATAATCTATATAAGTATAGATTGCATAAATAAAAATTTGCGAAGACATTGTATTAGCACAAAAAAGTAGCATTTTATTGTTAAATAAAATATATTAGTTGAAAGCTTGGGCTTTTTCAAATTCATGGAATGGTAAAAATTATGCTGCCGTTTTAATTTGTAGCAACATTTAACTTTAGGCGAGATAATAAAAATATTGCGAAGGATTTTATTTTCAACAAACATTCCAACGATTTCAATAGTTTTTATATGTTGTTTTTAATGAAATTTGGTCGCAGCGCAATATTTGATGTAGCTCCAAATTTTTGCTGCAAATAGAAAAATATCTAAAATACTTAAATTATAACAAAAATCAACTTTATGTATGCTTGAGGAGGAGTATAGTTGTTTGGATAAAGATATGAAACTAATTTGCCGACACAAAAAAAAAAAAACAATAAGAGCAAGATGAATACAAAAATGATTAGAGAATTTTCAAATTAATAGAACATCAACTCTTTTCACAACAAAGAAAAACATTTTATATTTATTTTTTTTTAGTCTTATTATGTAAAAAGCCAATACTTGATTGTATTTATTACAAGAAACAGCAAAGTTAATTCAGTAAAAAATACATTCGGAGACAAAACTGATTCAAAATACAGATAAAGTAAAACTCACGTAGACTAATTGAATAAAAGTCTTAACAATGATATCGCGTGCAGCTGAAGCGTAATCATATTGCCTCCACTCCAATATACTTACAATGCTCCAGTCAGGTGGCAGATAATAAAAGTTCATTGCTGTTTATCTGTTTAAACTATAACGTTGCGATATTTTTAATGACTTCCTTTATGTAAGGTGTAGACGCAAGTAATAGATTTTGTTCTTCCCCGTAACGCGGGGGAAATCTTTTTTAGATATATAGTGTGTTATTTTAAATTTCGTTTTTAAGATCTGCGATTGATATTAGTTACTTTTTCAAACAAATCCATATTTTTTGTTATTAGTAAGTGTTTACTCATAATACATAAATAGGTGGAAAAAAATTTAAAAGTTGTGAGTATGGATTATATTTACCAGAATATATTTTTCGACAGCGCAATGAATTTTAATTAATTAACTTTATCGATTCATCGCTTGTACCACAATAAAATCGTATTGAAAGTGTTATATGATAACATTGAATCATCAAATCGTTATAAATGCAAAAACGCGTGACAGCATTATGTAAACGGGTGCTATCGGAAAGTAATTATTTCAGTCACGTTAATGCTTTTTGCAATGTCGGCCGTGCGAATAGCGGACCATGCGTACGGAATGCGAGTCGGTTACTCCGATCTTCGTGGGTGTACTGCGGAATAAGAAATGTCGTGTCTGAGACATGTTAACGACTCTTGACAGATTGTCGTTAATTCATCGAAATATCATTGGAATGTTTTGAATGGGACGCTAAATTCATGGTGATATGGTATATGGTATATTTTTGGTAAATTGGCTTTAAATGTTACTCTAGTACTTTCCAGTTTTTAGGCTTGAAAATAAATAAATATATATACAAGGAGTTCAGAATCTTTAGTTTTGGGTTGATATAGAAAATTATTTAATATTTCTTATGTTACTATTGGTTACTATTTGATACAATGCATTAAGTCCTTATGAATGAAATCGCCGCCTTAATAATAAACGCGAAAAACTTTATTTGAAAAGCACACCTATATGTAGGCTTAGGTAACGTAACCGTGTTTGTATGATTATTCATTGCAAAAGATGTGGAATTCTTCAAAAAATCTTTATTGTCCAAAAATTTAGGTTTAAAATCGGAGAGCAATGAAAATCTATGCTCTGGAAATTTATAACATCCCTATCCTTTATGCTTTAGGTATTTTTTTTATTTGTCATTAAAGCGAATGTGTTGTATTGAGTACAAATGAATGATAATTATACGCGAACAACAAATATATCATTACGTTCTGTGGAACGCACAAAATTTTAATGAGATAAATAATTAAATTGACTGTAACCAGCGAATATTTAAGATTTTTTATAATACTTAATTGTACTGAAAACATTCCTGTTCACGAATAGCAATGGAATTCTGGCGTAGGTGACGTTATTCTTTTTTTATAAAACAAAACGTTATTTGGATTTTATTAGAAAAGTTTTTACATACTCTTTATTGCCTCACTTGATATGTGTCTGGTTTATTTTTTGTTTATCCTCAAAGTTCGAAACACCTTAATATTTGAATAAAAATAAAACATGTAAACATGTTTTTTTTTGTATGCGAAATTCAAATGTCCTTTTTGGAACTTTCTTTCAAGTTAAGAACAATTATGGAGCTTATAGATTTAGAGTAATAAATACGTATCCAAGGAATATTTAATCTATATAACTTTATAATTATATTGTTACAACAACAGATAATTAATCTCTAATACGATTGGTAAATTGATAATTTTTTTTTTATTTCGCGAGTTTTCATCGGCCTCAAACATCGACTTAATAATATTATGGCTACCAGCAATTAGCATATTACGTTTTTCATTTATTGAAAAGTGTTTTTTTTTTTGGGTTTGTGATAAATACATTAAATAAATTAATTTACATTAATATGTTTCAGTGATCAGTTTTGTTTCTAGACAAGTATCAGCGCTCTGTATCCTGCCAGACAGACTTTTTTTATAGTCCCTACCGGGGACGCTTCGGTCCTATTCTCACGCAAGGAGGCGGTTAATAGTTTTTGGTTTAACAAACATATTACAATTATTTTACTCATACTCATTTCTCATTTTCATATGAGGATGGAGAAACGCTTTATAATACCACCAACCACAGATAAATAACATAACGTTTATTTTATATGCATTTCGTGACATTCATGTTGTGCTTTACCGCATATGCTATGTACTTCTTAATTCAGGGCAATGTTAATTAAATTCGAATATTTGTTTAATATTACGATAATGATATACCTAGTAGGTACTAGAAGAACTTGTGTTAATCAGAGTACATTGTAAGTTTAGTGGATTAAAATGGAATTATCGTACGCAATCTGGTGCAGGTATTGTAATAATAAACTAACATCGTTTATGAAGCGCTAAGAAGTTGTTGTTGTGGTTGATAGATTTATTTTTAATATTTTGGTATATTTTTCGCTAATATGTAGACCGTCTATAAGGAATAACGAAGGGCTGATGAAAGAAATAAAGTAATGGATAGGTGAGGAAAAGGACACGGGCCTCCGGCTTTCCCACTTAAGTATTTTCGTACGAGGAGGGGGAAAGGCTTAGGGACAAACTAAGCTCAGTAGTTTTTCTTGTACTACTTTTTGACACATTTTAGCTATATGTAAATATAAATATATAAATATTTATCATAACTACTAATTAGTAATACCTTTATCATAATTATGTTATAAAATTATCAATTTTTGTTACGTGTTTTATTTCCCACATTTCGCTCATGTAATGGAATAAATGTCAATTTATTTATTTATGCAAGATACACTCCGCCGCGGCGTTTTTTTAAATGCCTCTGAATCGTCAAGTATTTGTTTATTTACCACCGTTTCAGATGGCTTATATCAATATTATGAATCGCTAAAACCCCATTTCGTTGTCCTTTTTTCCCGACTATGTCAGAAAGTGGCGTTATTTTTCGAGAATATTTATGTATCTGTTTTTGTTATATTTTTGGCACTCTATTTGCTGTAATAAGCTTGAACGAATGACGGAATTTAAAAGACGATTAGCCAAATATTTTGAGTGTCTAATAGAAAAAAAAAAATGAATATTAATAAATCTGTTTTCTTATTTTCAAATTTCTTTTTTCTACTAATTATCACAATTCGGCCGCTACTTCGCGCAGTTTTAAATATCTTTATAAATAAAAACATTGTACAATGATATAAGAGTAGCGTGTTATGACGATGCAGTAAGAGACAATAGTACGGTAGTACGGTACCTATACCGCAATGTTTAAAAATCGTGCAGTGCTGAATCCCATACCTAGTAACTAATTATAGTTAGAAGAGATGCGCGTTATATAGGTTAATATCTATGTACGTCTTCTGTCTATGTGAAACATATATTATGTGTTTACATAGAGGATGTTTTCAATATCCCATTACACTATAGTTATAAAATTAAAGTACCACTTGCCTCCGCTTTAAATAGACTATCAAATGATAGGTGAGATTTCCCGTGCACAGTTAATTTTATATAATCTAAAGAATTAGTTGAAAATTATTTCACGAGGAAAGGCTTAATTTTTTCATAGTGATATTATTCATTATCTGCTATATTTTTTTTTATAATTTTGATCATAATTTATTTATCGTCTATGGTTACCTCAACCCGATATTTTCTTCCCAATGTGTAAATATTGTGAAAGTATGATCATCATCATCATCATCATCAGCCCATATATGTTCCCACTGCTGGGACTCAGGCCTCCTATGAGGGTTCAGGCCATAATCCAGCAAAGTATGATAATTGTAATTAATTACACCGCAATAATGTTTCAACTAATGTCATAAATGCGGGAGTAACTCTGTGTTTTTTATTTTAGTAGAAATATAGTGTGAGATCGGAGAAAATGCATAGGATAGTGTTTTACCGGATTTTCATCTCTTCGTCCGCATTTGGAGCACTCTCGTAAACCATATGAATATTATAATATAGTGCTACAATTTAATAGAAATATGGTACCTACGTAACTTACCTAGCAGTATTTTTAGAAACTTTTCTTGAACGTAAAATAGTGATTTCCTTGAGGAGAGCACAATAAGGTGCATTACTCGTATCTCAAGTTTTTAGCATCTGACGTTTTCCTTAAAAGCAGATCATTAATTCATATTACTACACTGTTTTGAGCATAATTTAGTTTTGTATGCATTTTGAAATGCAGTTCTACATTCTACGATAATTGAAAAAAAAGTGAAAATATTTATTCAAATCGAATATCGTTTTTATAGGAATTATTTGTGACATTTACTACATTATATGTATTTTTGATATTAGTTATCAATTTATACACTTTTTTAAATAAAATGCAATATTTATTAAAAATAAGATACAGATAATAATTAATGTAATTTTGAATAAAAGTAATACGTTCAGTTTTCATTTTAGTCAATAGCACAGAAATTCTAAGGCATTACACAATCTCTCGAATAATAAGAGGTAGTGAGTGAATTAGGTAACAATGGAGAAAACACAAATAGCTTTAAGGCAGCAATTATGAACGTTAATCGAAAATTAACTTCTTAAGTTTTGTTAATCTTCAACTTAATTATAAGGCCCTAAGAAAATAAAATTACGCATAAAAAGTTTTAACGATCAAAGTTTAAAAATCAAATTATTAGAGAGTAGGTAAATTACAGCTATTAAATCGAGAAAATCTGTTTACTATGGATATAATTTAATTAAAATTTCTCCAGATAGTTTTCTCTGATCTTTATAAATAAGAGTTTAATTGACGGGCATCTAAGTTAAACTGTTTCAATAAAAACTACGACGCCTTTTCTATTTTTCACAATTTTTAATTAAATTGAATATAAAAACGACAAGCACAATAAATAACTCACCTCACAACAAAGTTATGTGATAAACTCGCGGAAAATAAAATCGGGCGCGCGAGATACATACATAGGTACGATCCATGCCGTTGGCAGGCGAGTACTGGCTGATAAACACTGATATTGTTAGGGCGCTCATACACCTGCTACTGAAGCCTTGCTTGTTTATTTATTAGAGACTATCTGCGTCATACTCGAGAGCTCGTTTAACCTATCATCGCCTCTTATCAAAGTATAGTTTAAGTACTTTCTGTCATATGCGAATAAGATTGAGAAAGTCTCTGAAAGTCGTCAAGATTCTTTACTTTCTTCAGTAGTAGTTCTTTTATTAAGCAGGGTTTTTTGAGAAACATTTTATCAATTTATCCCGAGATTTTGGATATAATGTGTGTCATGAAAATTTATACACCATGTAACACAGTACACACAACAAATAATTGTCTACTTACAATTTCCTAATGTATAGCAAAATACAATACAAATAAGAGCATGCTCTTAAAAAGTTCAACATTAAGATATCGTATTGTTTATTACATAAAAACACATAAACAGCCTACTGTCCAATATTTTGTATTCCAGTTGAAGAAAGATTCTTTCAGTTTTTATCTGACCTAATTATTACTATACTTTGACCATTCGAGGACATCCTATTAAGACCCTGAGATCTCGTACTCTATTCACTTTTGGTTGGATTTTGAACGAGAGGTATACCAATTAAGTTGTGGAAAAGTTGTCTTAGAAATTTACAAGGATCCTTATAGTAATATTAAAGGGACATTTTATGTTAGCGATCTCTACTGTCCTTAAATTTGTGGTGTATATATACCAGAAAAACATGTGACCGATGAGCAGTGAGAATAGTTTTTCCAGAACATTTGTCATTCATTCTGTAGTTTCCTAATTGTTTCTGAATGATATTGAGCATGGTCTCATAACCAAAGCCAGACTTTTGATATCGGGGCATTATTGGGGTATTCATGCGACATATGTTTCTTTCTTTCTGTTCGCAAAATCTTATGTTACGTGAATGTTCCAATAAACGAAAAATTGTGTATTAAATAGAATAACAGACATTTAACGGATTTGTTTTTGTATTTTTTTGCATCTATACCACATTATTACCTTTACCATACCAGCTATATATACCATCTAATTAAATTCTCTGTATCAGTCTTCAAGTAAGAAAATCTTAGTGGATCTTTTCAGTACTAATGCTTTAGGTTTAGCTTAACTGATTATAACACATGGTTGTGTTGGCATTTGCTCAACTAATGAGTTCACTAAACATTAATAATTATTACTATTTTAATTCTTAGGTCTTTGAAGTAAGCTTCGTGACACAAATTCAAGCTATAATCGTACGTTAACTCTGAAGTATGCTATATTTGGCTCTTTAAGATTCCTGTATTTTGCAGATAGTGAAATTCTTAGCGAACAACTCCGCCGAGGAAATTTTGTTATAGAGATAATGTTAAATGTTTTTAAACTATAACACATTAACATCATTATTAATCATAAATCAACCAGTCACAGCTTTACTGGATTAATTCCAATGTTGACAAACAAGTAATCAAAACATTTTACGACTTTTCTCATACCACCTTCATTTATATTTGCTTGACTATAAACGTTTGGATATACAATGTTATTACTGTTAATATTGTGACAATAATATTTTTTTTTATTACCTTAGTACCTATTACGACGTTACTTGTGTAAAATACTGAAACAAAAAGTTTCAGGATTTTTTGTATGCCATCGTCGGCAATGGAACTGATGGGTCGCCTGATGGTAAACGCTATACCACCGCCCATGTACGTTCGGAAGGCAATAGTTTGTTTACAGACCCTACGCCTCTACGAATGGATTGCCTACTTTAAATTGGAAAGCGATTAAGAAAGGATTAATGAGAGGAATATGGGAACGGTCTGGAAGGGTATAATACCTCCGGCTCTCCCACACTCCGCACGCTAATATTTCACGCTGGTCTTCTGTGGTGGTATGGTACTTCTCCGGTGCGAGCTTGGCCAATTCGTGTCCAAGAGTGCTCCACTCCCACAAACAAGCGAAGGAAATACTCCAAATATTTATCGTTTTTTTAGCTGTGTGCAAATCTCCAATACAAAAGAACTGTATCTTGCCATATGCGCTTTTGGGAACCGTACATATATATATCTCCACGCGTTCAATGCATGATTCAACACAAAATCGAGTACCGATAATCACACTATGAAAAAATATTAGCGTCAATCGCTACCCTCATTCTTATTTTATTATTTTCTAATCGCTTATAAGCATTCATTTATAATACTGAAAATATATAAAATTTTTAATGAGGGCAACTTTTGCCGTGTTCAATAATATATCTGATAATTATTTAAATGCGTTTTATAACTAAATAGATATAGGTTTTATTTTTAAAGTTATACTGTAGTACTGTTTGTAAGTAGAAAGGTAACTCGAAGTGTTCACCCATGAATAAATTTTATGTCAAATTAAACGTTATCCGATATTTATCCCACAAAATTGTATAGAATAAAATTTTATAGTTCATTTTATATTGTTTAAAAAGGTTTCCCGAAGCCAATTATTATGGAAAGTAGCTCCGCAAAGGTGCGTTAACGTCAATTCATTTTAGAGGCAAAAAATAATTATTTCATAACTTCCCAGGTTATTATTTTATTATGATTATATTTTAGTTGAAGTGTAGAAAAAATATTAAAACATGTTGCTTGTGCGTTTGCAATATAATATACTTTCTGAATAAATAGTAGTTTTATTAGTTCCATAGCGTGAATTTCTTGAAATCTCCCCTTTGAAGAGCGCAGCCTGTGGGCGTAAACCTCGTGGGATGCAAGCGCGTAGGAAATACATTTTAAAATCAATACCCTGTAAAACTATAGTAAAATACGTATGAATTGGGTTTTTCCCTACCAATTTAGTTTTATGTCCGCGCCTACGGATTAACTATCAAAGCTTCAAGCGCAATAGAGCACTGTAAATCGATCATGAAATTGGCCGTGAATGCATCGTTCTTTCCAATTCGAATATTATGGAAGTTTCTAGGTAATCGAATGTTCGTATTGGGCACCCCTGGGGACTATGTAATAGGCTTATACAGGGTCTATGTGACCGTGTGACACGTCGAATATGTGATTTAAAATAATGTATTGTCACAGCAGGGGTGAAATATACCTGTATAAAGCAGAAACTATCTGTATTAAATTGTAAAAAATCATTGCATTTAACGTTGACGGTTTTAATAAAAGAAGTTTACATTTTAACGAATAATCATGATTAAATCGATTATGTTCTAATTTCGAATGCCTTTATATTATCAGCGTTTGGACCCGTAGGTTAAATAAAAATGGAGTGAGCCTAATGATTTTTCCTTCTATTTATATGGAGAATAACATATACGAATGCAATAAATCCTTTTTATTACAGGTGTCATACGTATTGTATAAAAAAACAACAGAGACTGGTATTTTAGAGTAGTATGTAACGTTACATGTTCTTTTAAATGTGGCAATTTTGGCACGGAGCCTAGTAATTAACTTTATGGATACACGTACAGATAAAAAACTTTATGCCTTCTACAAAATTCTTTTTTCCTACTTCCACGTTCTATTTTTAACGGATACTTATATAAATGACCACTTTTGGTATAGTGGATAACGCGTGAATATTAAAATAAAACAATCAGGTTTACTGTAAGAATACGATCAGATTTTTAAATGTATATTCTACTATTCTACTAATATTATAAATGCGAAAGTTTGTGAGGATGGATGTATATGTATGTGTACAATATATAACACCGTAGTAATCTGAATACGAAACTTATAAGCTTAACAACTTGTTAATTGGAAAAGTCGAAATAATGTTTGTTCTTGTTGATGTTGGGTCAGTTTTTAATTGAATCAAAGTCTAAATGGTATGTGGGAGCGAAAATTGAATCAACATACATAATTAGACTTGATGTCTTAGTACAAACATGATTAAATAGTTGATTTTGAATATATTTTACTCATATGGA
Organism: Zerene cesonia; assembly: GCF_012273895.1. Taxonomy (NCBI): domain Eukaryota; kingdom Metazoa; phylum Arthropoda; class Insecta; order Lepidoptera; family Pieridae; genus Zerene; species Zerene cesonia. The sequence continues at coordinate 4,258,095 of NC_052119.1, forward strand.
GGAATTAATGAGATATGCGTGTGACACATGAATTATTACAATCCTTTGCGTCAAATACATATAATTAAAATCATGTTTTATATTCAATAGTTATAATTTATATATAAGGTCTATATTATTACAAAATAAAGCATTGTATGTCCAAATATGTAATCTTTTGACTCTGTTAAATTCTTCACTCTGTAATAAATGTTATCTAATATCTACATAATGTGTTATATGTTTCTAAGAATGCGAACTATTAAAAACACTTTGTTTTATTTGTAAGCCTCATAAATGCTTTATTTCAAATAACTTCTTGGTGAAATAAACTGCTCACAATAATATTGTGCACAAACATAATGAATCAAAGGGTCGTACATGATGAGTAATAATAAGGTGGTTGGGAGGGTCGGATGGGGTTTGACAAATCTGATAATTTGTAATTCATTGACAGATTTTGCAATTGATTTTACTACATCCGTTGATCAATTATAAATGGTACAACTGTAAAGTTCAGGTAGAAATATTTAACTTTCTTCACATCGATTTATAAGTAATTGATTAACGACATCGCTTGTATCAGAAAAGTTATGAAGATGACCAGAGATTGTTGTTTCTTAGAAATAAGTTATGCTCTATTTCACCGTTTATTTGATTTATAAGCTAACTAACTCTTTGTTGAAGTTAAGACATATATCAAATTTAATATTAATATAAATAAAATATTATTACTAATCGTTTTATAAAATATAAAATATAATAATATTATCAAACGGTCTGGGTTAAATATCGATCTATTTTTAAATTCTATAAATGTTGGCCTGATTAAAAATTTGAATAATTAGGTCACGTGTTGAAATATCTCTTATAGAATTAAATCGATATTGAGGTTCTGTATAAATTTAGTCTTGAAATTATATTTAACTCGGTTAGATAAACAAAAATTACCATTGAATTTTTCTTTATGAAGACACGTTGCATTATCATCTGAAAAATGTTCACAGTTAACAGAGGAAGTACCAATAAACATAATACATTTTGGAAATATTAAATTTTATCGCATCGTAATTTTTGTTTTGAGTTCAATTTGTGTCTGAAAATTAAGTTACGCTCACGATTTATGGTACTGATGAGGAATACTATTAAAATACTCGTTTACGTTTGAATTATTTTATTTTATTTTATTTTATTTTATTGGTTTCCAAACAACTTATACACTAATATAAGAACAGCAGTAATAATGTACATCAAATATTGTTCTGTGTATAAATCTATTCTATGGATACACAAATTACTATCTAGTGCGCAAGATTAACTTAACGAAAAAATTTTGTCTAAACAGAAAAAAAAAGATTACAACAAAAACATACAGAAACTAAATTATCAGAGAAAAGTGCGGCTTAGGTGCTACGCAGAGCAGCAAGGACTAAGCGACGAAAACTGTCAAGATTATTGGAAAATATGTCAATAGCGTCATTTTTATTGACTATTTCATTGTATAATCGGCACAACCTATAGACTGGGTCATTATGTGACGTACAAATTAAATTAGTATTGACAGTTCTAATTTCTGACCTATGTATCTCTTTTGTCATAATGATGGACAGACTAACGGAAGAAGGAACTTTTTCTTTCAAACGAATTAGCGAGAAGTATTATAATTTTTAAAAAGAATGCAATAAAAAATATTTAACCTTCGCGATTGATCCAACCCAAAATCCATTTGAATTATCAGCATTTAATGAATACATTAAATCGTACTATTAACGATTATTGTGGTAATATGTTCATTATATTCTTATAATTTGTAGTACAAGATTCTACTAAAATATCAGCATGATATCATCATCATCAGACCAAATATGTTCCCACTGCTGGAACACAGGCCTCCTATGAGGGTTCAAGCCATAATCCACCACGCTAGCCAAGTGCGGGTTGGCAGATGTCACATGTCATCGAACTTTTGATTCTTGGACATGCAGGTTACCTCACGACGTTTTCCTTCACCGTTTTTTAAGCACTGGTGATGTTATCCACATGTGCAGTTAAATTGAAATATCAATTTATTTCCTGCACGCTCGCCCGGTCTGGAACCCCGACTTATCGATCTTGTAGTCCGAGGTTCTCACCACTGATCCACCACTGCATTCTACACATAATATAACAAGTAATTTTTTTTAATAGAGTACATTTACAAAAATAGTGTCCATTCATTTTAAAATATGTCGTTTATATCACAGCTATAAAGTTGAAAGCGTTCATTGTTAGTATGAGGAACAAAGGCATGTATATCCTTGTGTATTGACAAATGACAATGGGATGTTATCAGTTAATTATTGCATCGATGCCGGGAGCCGACGTACGTTGCAAATGAAGTGATTGGTCGATATTGGAAGTGACAGAGGCAAGTGGTTAATTTGTGAGACATGGCAACTCTTTTTTGAACACTAAAGGTCCGATTATAGAACTTTCAGCTATAAGATTTTTTTCTTTTTAGCCCAGTGAGCATGTGCATTGTATGACAAGAACATAAAATAAAAATCAAATTCATGTAAATATAATCATTGTTTGTATGAAGAAACACGTCTAATTATATGGTATAAATATCAAATAATATATTAACTAGGAAAGAGTGGCGTAAAAGAATACTTACATAGACGCATTTCTCATGGTAGGATGTCCAAAATTTCTTATCGATATAAATATTTCAAATCACGTCTGTTATGGATGTTTACAAATGCGTGGTTCGCATAGAATCACGTGAAGTATTTGCTCAAGTCTCAAAGTGAATAGTTTCCAGGATGAGTTTTGCAAATTTAAAAACCTATTGGGTATATGAAAAGAACATAAAATATTAGACAAGATATTTAATGCTATAGCAGAGCAAGTAAAGTATAAGAGAAAACAAATTTTATAAAGTTATCAGGAAAATGTGAAAATTGAGGAAAACTGCAAATGGATTCAATGAGTTTTAATGGGATAGACGGGTGCTAAATAAATATGAAAAGAAAGAACTCCGTTCATTCACGCCCCTTAGTTAATTGCATAAAAATTATTATTATTTTTTCGTAGATTGTATGCACATTTCTGTGTTTGGTTTCAATAATATTCCATCACATATTATCCAGGTTTGCGGTCGATTTTAATAGATCTTATCATGCAGTAATGTGTGCAACTACTTAATATGGTAATTCACCCATGTATAATTGAAAATCGACCCTTTTAATTAAAAGAATATACATACGCATATTGAGTATGTATTCGTTGAATGTTTCAGGAATTTAAATTAAGGCATTCTCATAAGATTTTATAGAGGAGATACGGTAGATTGCAGCAGATACATATAGTAATCAGCAGATGGATATAGCATTAATTAATTAAAACATTGCTGTGCGAACGGGCTAAGTGTTTCAATAGACGATAAGATACCTACAAACATTTCTCTACCCATTAGGTATGTATAGAGAGAGATACTTATAACACAATCACAAAGTATTTCCACTAATACTATATATTAGCAATTTGAAAGTAACTCTGTCTTTTTTCTGCACGTCTAAATTACTCTGGATGAAATTTAATACAGAGATAGTTTGACACTTCAGTCGATACGTTGAACTATGCACAGTATTTCCGGTGATTGTCTATCTTTTATTTTGACTTCGTAAACGAAGCCGCGGGCGGATCACTAGTATAGATATTTTAAATTTAGGGGTATACAATAGTAACCTACTTCTTTTCTTTTTTAATCGCTCTGTATAATATCCATAAATATGTTCATATTGTCTACAACAAAAATAACCTTAAATTGTGTTCAAAACACACACTTCGTTCACTTTACAATAAATAAAAGAAGAGTACACATAACTCATGCGTTGCTGTAAATGTTCCGGAACAACTATTCGTTACAGAGAATTACTGGAACAAGTCTATATAAATGTATTACCGTTACTGCTGTAGGTTGGTGGTTTTGCGAACTAAATAGACGTTTGAAATCAAAACGATTGGTCTGACACATTTTATGTAACGTGAGACATGGTTAAAAAGCCAACCGATATTAATTTTTGTTTTTAATATCAATACGTTTTTTCTGTATCTAAAAAGTTAATTATGGTCCCTGGTATGGTAATTATGGTATTAATTACAATCAAATTAACTGTTGACTGCGGGATCGAGCACGTGGTCAAAGGAAATTAAAATATAGACTGTATTACCACATATAACGTAATTATTAATATTAGGCATAACTCTGTAGCGTTCGAACTATCTCTAGACACAAAAGCACAAAAATCATTCTCTAAATCAATCAATCCGTTACAACGTGCAAAAAAAAAACACGAATACTTTTTTATTTTGAAAATTAAAAAAAAAACGATACATTGAATCGTCGTTGAATTGAGGGCTTCTGACTACGATATTCAGTCGCGAAGGTCACCAGGCTCTTTGATTGCCGTAAAACATTTTTTTTTTTTTTTTTTTTTTTTTTT